>NW_003315028.1:148893-173473 GCF_000150825.1 Verticillium alfalfae VaMs.102
GCCCTGGCCGCCTGACAGCGTGAGGGGGAACGGATCAGTGCTGAACACGCTTCGTGTGGTGCCGCCCGGAACGACATTGCGGGCGCGTTGGTGATAGGCAGCGGACTTTGGATTCTCAGCCTTGTATTGTTCGACCAGGGCATGCAACCTCTGGTCAAGGCTCTCGCCCGTAGGCGTTTTGTTATCGACGGAAGAGCCCATGATGCCGAAGTGCGTCGTGGTGCCACGAATGACGACGGATGCACCGAGGAGAGAAATGATTCGGGATCATAGCGAAAATCTAGGGGATTTGGCGCCATACTTCATGCACTTGACATCGGCGAGGCTGTCGTCGGAGGGGCCTCTGATGGGCGACCCCGCCCGATTCGGGAAGGACTGGTCTCGGGCCGGTCTCTGGCTTTCGGCTGGGGTGGGATGAAGTGTACCTCCAGGTATGTTAGTGGGCGGCAGTATACTTTCCAAACGGCCTCGCATAGAAGGGAAAATAAAAAGAAAGGAAATCGGATCAACGAGGGCAAACCCAAATGAAAGGGCATGGGCTGGCTGTCTGGCATGATCTAGTAGAAAGAGTACTTGCCTTGGGTAAGGTACCCTACCTCCCTACCTACCCGGATGAGGGCTTTCCTGATGTCCCTCAAGCGCCAGGCAGGCGGGCCCTGGCGGCCACTGCAACAATTTTAGCTTGACGAATGTCGAGTCACGTCTCGCCTGGAGCAGAGTCTGGGGTAGCGACGTCAACGACTCATCTGACCTCACCACCAGGGTCAGGAACCTCACCAAGGAAAGTAACCTCACCAAAGGTACCCCGACTGACACATCTCTCGCGACCGTATCAATCGCGACCATCAACCCGTCCTTGTACAGTCCTCTGCCATCCCTCGAATCTCCTCTCGAGACAGACAAACACCAGCTGTGCTTGCAACGTGCCTGCGGTCACCCCTCTGCAGCCTCCGTACACACGCGCGACGGCAAAGCGAGCGTCTGATTGCCAACCAACGCGACACCTGTGATCGGCCAGCGCGGCGCACCGTCTCCGCCTGCCGTCAGACGAAGGAGGACTGACTATACAACACTGCAATTCACCCGGCTGTCTCATTATGAAACATCTTCGATCCGGTCTTCCCACCTACCCTCGCTATTCTCTTACCCCGCGATCACGAGAACCCTCAGGCGCAGGCCCGTGAATGAGCCACAAATGTCCGGCCCGAAAACGAAGCACGACGAATTAGTAGTAAGTCATGACGCCCCCCCTCCGAGGTCCTTGCATTCTCTGACGAGGAATCGAAATCAGGAGGAGTTCGCCTCCCTACTCGATGAGTCTCTCATCATCGCCATCACAACTGACCATGACCTGGACGATCCTGCCCAGTATGAGGCGGCGCGCGATATCCTGAAAACACTCGCATCGGACGTCGTCCTCGAAGAAGCGACAGGCTTCAACGCGAGTGGCGTGGCCAACGCCTTTGGAGCCCTAGACGATGCCCACGACGCCCGAGACAGCTCGGCGCAGTCGCACGACTCGGCCTCACACCATCGCGACAGTGATTCCTGCACCACGGCCATCACGAGCCCGGCTCTCGAGCCAGGTGATGGACCGTCTCCTCGGATCACCGCCTTTGAGGGCCAGTCTGACGATTTTCAGATTCGCCAGCTTCAGGATATGTTTGCCGACCTCAAGACCCACGACATCCAGCTCGCCTTTAAGAAATCACACGGCGACTTCTTCACTGCTATGGACAGTTTGCTCAACACCCAGTATCTTGAATCGACGGGTGAGCGGAAGAAGGGAATTGATGGATTTTTCCAACCTGAAGGTACTACTTCTTCGAGCAAGAAGAAGAGGAAGAAGAAGCAGCGCAAGGGAGGCTCGTCTGCGACCGGATCGTCCACAAATACCGAGCCCAGCTCCCCTACGGAAAGAGAAGGTGACAGCACATGTGAGGATCCCTACCTCTCTCATACCAGACATCCACTCACGCCACAGCACAGATCTTGAAGACATCTTATTCATCGCAGAGAAACTTGACTTGCCCTACGACGAAGCAGCCCACGTCTTCCGCCTCCAAGGCTACTCCCGCGAGCGGACAATCATCGACTATCTAGACAGTTACATCCAACAAGGCGTCCGCGCTACGAGCGACGCCAGCCGCGCCCGCGTGACAGAGCTCTCCAACCTCTACCGCAGCATCCCGGAAAAGTACATGCCGCCACTGATCGGCATCGCAGGAGACGTCGACCAGTGGGTGGACGAGCTGGCCGCCCTCCTCAACACCTACTTTGCGCACCTCGGCCCCCAACGACTGGCCGTCGATTACAAGCTGACGCCGCTCGTCGGCGCCGAGATAGAAAGCTTCATCCCGGCCACGGGCTCCAAGGCCCACAAACGCGGCGCCTCCTCCGCCATGCCGCCCCCGCCCCCGCCCATCCCGCAGTCCAGCCAGCCCTTGACCTACCAGGACGCCATCCACGCCGCGAGCGCCCACGCCGCGGCGCGCTCGCACTCGTACACCGCTGCCGCCGCCAGCTTCAAGAAAGGCGGCTCGAACCCGCTCTACCGCCAGGCGGCGGCCTACTACGCCGAGCGCGGCCGCGCGCAGGCCCAGACGTACGCCCAGGCGCGCAGCGTCGCCGCTGACATGCTCGTGACGGACAACAGCTCGCGCAAGGTTATCGACTTGCACGGCGTCGAGGTCGCCGACGGCGTGCGCATCGCGCGCGAGCGCGCCTGGGCCTGGTGGCAGGGGCTCGGCGAATACCGTGACCTCGAGGCGCGCGACGGCTTCACCGTCATTACGGGGCTCGGCCGCCACAGCGCCGGCGGCGTCTCGCGCATGCGTCAGAGCGTAGCTGCTGCCCTGATAGAGGACGGGTGGAAGGTGTCGGTCGAGACGGGACGCTTCCGGATCACCGGTCGACGCCGGGCTATGTGATGGTGATAGGAAGTAGTGCGCGAAGTTTTCTGTTCGCTTTGTGGAACGGCCACATGGATAAGCATGATGTTGGCACAGTCGTGGCGGATTGAATAGACTCGGCTTTTTGCACCCACATACTTCGTCGCCCAAGGTTGCGGCGTATGTCCCAACTCGCGGTGTAGCGAATGCAAGTTAATCGACATTTGTCACAATACACCCATGATGCTGCAGATGGAAACTTGTTTAAAAGCTTGCCAAGGCTGGTGCAGTAGTATTCGGCTCCGTTCGCACGTCCTGCGCATGACAGTAACGCGAACAATGGGTTTTAGCTGCCCTCGCAGCAGGCCTGGCCGATTTCCCACAATCTTTGACATAAGCGGTATCACTCTGTCCAAGCCCAGATTCTGCATCGCCGCGCCAGCAGAAGTCTCGCAAGCCGGTCCTATTACGTTCAGCCGTTGAAGACCCTGGCCCCAGCACCTACCGGACGTTGAGACCGCCGGGAAGACGGGAGTCTCGTGAATCCTCGGTTATGGACTCTTTGACACGGGTTTCAATGATTAGCTGAGATGAACGAAGACTTCTGTGCATTTAAGCTTCGGACGGGCGTCATGCGGCTGGTAAAGCCTCAAAGCCAGCTTCAAACCTTTGAGACAACTGACGCAGGGGTTCCTGGGCTGGGGTTCTCGCTTTCTCGATGCTTCGCAAGAACAAGAGATAAGACGTCTGCAAGGGGATATGATCGAGCGGCAGTTTTCCTATTCAAGCGGGCCTGAAACCTATTATCAAGGCCGAGCGACAGCATGGAAAGGCTCAGAAGGTGTTGACATACATGAGTCTCCCTGAAACGGCTACAATTGTAGCCTCTCTAAATCGCCTCTCGTGTCTTGAGTTATCCGAGCTTTCCGGTCTGCTGAACCTGCTCAAATTCTGAAGCCACTGGCCAGCGAAGTAGGCCGCGGTGGGTCTATGTTCCTACCTCATAGTACATCGCACGGAGAGACATCAGCCAAGACTAAGGCTCCAACTATTGAGGCGATGGATTAAGCGGTGGTACGCTGTTAGTGATGGGACTTCTTAGAGAATCACTACGTATTGCATTTCTTATTGGGCAGATGGACCTCCAGTGTCTGACAGGCTGAGATCTTATCACTTGGAGGACTGTGAGCCCGGAAAACCCCCTACCAGTCAGCAAATCCCCCATTGTCGGGCAGTCTGTAATAAGCATACCATACGTCGGGACGTCCCAGCTGAGCGTATACTTCAAATGGTGCTAATCCTACTGTTCATCCAATCATTGCTCCTGGGCTCACCCACCCAGCTCCCAAGAGACCGACGTTACCGTGCCGCAGCGCATCGCCATCAACTCCTGGGAAGAACTCATGCCTGGCAAGCCTGGCATCCCGTGATCCGAGACGAGCATCTAGATTGTAACCCTCCCCTGCATCTTGCCGCGTCAGGGCCTGGAGGCGACGCCGCAGCTCCACAGCTGAAGCATCCTCGAACGCGGGGTCCTCTGCAAAGACATAGTCCATCGTTTCGGCGTTAAAAGCACTCAGTCTGTGTCGGGTACAACGCTTCAGATCCTCCCGGGCGGTGTCGAGCTCTTTGGCGTAGGAACATGGATAGACAACCCAGCTCCATTTGTCGCGGTAAGTCTCCTTCGAGTGATAGATTCTACTAGTCCTCCTTGCCCTGAGGGTCCTGCTCCGGGCTGAACTGCGATCATGAGGCCATCCAAGACTGGCGAATATACGGGTGTGGGTGCAATCGTTGTTGTGGCGATGTCAAGAGACTGGCGAGAGGCCAGTGAGGTTGATTCTGACTGGAACTTGGTGACTACGAATAAGATTCACCGCCGGAGGTAATGCATGCTGTTGAAATATGTCCGATGAGCGGTTGGGGCAGACGTGCACGAAGTGTCACTGATTGTGGAACCCAGGGGCCATAACGTTGGATTGCATCATGTAAGGCACGCTCGTGAGCTGGCCTCAATCATCAACGGTCCTTGACAGGTAAAGGGCTCAAAGTGTCGGTCTTGATGGACGCTTCGGTCTTCGCTTGTTACAAGACCGTGAAATGATCCATAGGCTGGGTAGGCTTGTGGCGGGCAAGATGTTCCACACCACAAGGCTGGATTGACAACGGTCAAGCCTGGAATTTTGCTGTGCTTGCGCGCCTAGGCAACTAGAACCTCCCAATTGCATACAAGCGCCATCTAACCCCCAAAACAATAGTGTGCTGTGCTGTGCATGACCAGCTCAGTCGGGTATAGCGACGAACTTGTCTGGGCACTGGCGGCATCTTATCGACAGTTCTGGCACGCGTCCCATCTCTTGGCCGTTTGCTGGAGATTCGAGTCCTTCCTCATCTCACCCACCCCTGGGCCCTAAGGTCACAGCAACGTCCATGTGGCTATTGGCTATGGCACAGCGATCGGACCACGGTTCTCATGCCGTGCGGCCAATGACCAGGGTCTGGCCCTTGGACAGGGCCTGGATTTCTCGTGTTGGTGGCCGGCATCGAGACCGAATAGGAAGGCGACTGGACAGACCCCGCCAAACCCATGTCACCTACACGGTATCCCCAGCGATATCATGCGAAGCGATAAGTTGCGGCGTCGGTTCACACATGAGGTAGGCATTTCTAAGAAGGTCGTTCACACTGAGGGGGCCTGCAGATTCGGATAGCTCCCGAGTCAGGGGGTTGGAGGTCGGTTCACCGGCAGTATAAAGACGAGATGTCTTCGACGTGGGATCGACATGTAGCACCGGCCGAGAGCTTCAGTCAAGTGGACCACTCCTGTTCGTTGCACGCGCTTCCAGTCCGTCCAAATGCAGTCCAAGTTTCTCTGGATCGCCGCGGCTTCGGCCGCCACGGCCGCGGCTCAGGTGCCCGCCCGTCTCTGCGGTACGGCCCAGCCGACCATGGACGACCTCGTTATCGCCGCCGGCCTCGCCGCCGAGGGGAAAGACAACCGCAGGGGGCTTCACCCAGAGGACCCAATCGTCGTGCCGACTCTGTTCCACGTCCTTGCCATCAACGAGACTGTTGCAGGAGGCTATCTTACCGTAAGGATCGATATGGGTGCCCGCACGAGTCGAGCACAGTAAGACATGTAATACTGACATCCGCACAGGAGAAGTCGCTCCAGGACCAGCTCGACGTGATGAACGCTGACTTTGGCCCTTCCAATGTCATTTTCAACCTCACCGCCACCACGCGTACCGTCAACCGCCGCTGGGCCCAGGATCTCGACGAGATCCCCATGAGACGCGCCTTGCGCCAGGGCGGCCAGGAGACTCTCAACATCTACTTCATGCCCTACGTCAGCGGCTATCTCGGTTACTGCACGTTCCCCAACTTCTGGGACGCTGGGTCTGATGAGTTCATCTACGACGGATGTGCCGTCCTGTCTGACTCCCTCCCTGGAGGTTCTCTGGCGCGTTACAACCTCGGCCGCACTGCCACGCATGAGATTGGCCACTGGTTCGACCTCTTCCACACCTTCTCCGGCGGCTGCGGTTGCGTCGGTGACATGATCCACGATACCCCTGCCATGCTCAACGCTACTGGCGGCTGCCCCGTTGGCAAGGACACTTGCCCTGACCGCCCGGGTCTGGACCCCATCCACAACTACATGGATTACTCCGATGAGTATGCTTACCTTTGCCCGTTCTTTCTGACGTCTACTAATGGTTGCAAGCGCGTGTATGAATGAGTTCACTCCTGGCCAAAAGTAAGATGCCCTGCCTTCATAAGGACTGCCACGTCTTGAGCCTATGCTGACATGCCGACCCATAGCTTCCGCATGCGCAGCGCCTGGTACAACATCCGTACCAAATAGATTCTGGACTAGGCAGACCGTTATTTGCATATTGTCGAACTAATGTGGATTGGCCTTCAGAAATAACATGTAAATGAGAGGTGCGGCGAGTTTAGTCAGAGCCTCTTCAGTGTAATTGTGCTTCGAAACCGACAAACAGGCCTTCTTTTCAAAAGAAAACGGCACGTGTATATAGAATTGACGATTGATGAGGCATATCAACATGTAGGCTTGGTGGATGGTGACCACTACTCTCGAGGTGTGTCGTTGTGGTTGGATCATGAAACAAATAGAAGCACTGCATCGACTCAAACTACAACATGTGCGTTGCAGAGTTCCGATATGTATATGTGGTTGTGTTCTTTGGGGTTTCATCAATCTCATAACAGAATCTCTCTGCTCAGGGAGAGTGTTTTGTGACAGTGTTTAGGGAGAATCGCTTGTTGGTTCCAGAGGTAGAACTAAGTGATTGAGCATTTACCCGCGTCGACATGACTTAAGGCTTAAAGCTGTACTCGCGCCAGTCTTCTGTGATTGTCGTCCAGGGGGGTGTATGTCAACGATCGCCACAAGATGACTGCTGGGCGGGGTATGCTGTACCTTGTCTAAATGAGCCTTGAGGAGTATGACAACATACTTCTCATGACTTATGTACATGTCCCAGCGACAAAATCTGCCCAGCCTGTAGGGCGAATCATTGGACGACAATCCACATCTTTGTCAAGTTGCCGGAGGACTTGCCTCCGATTCGTGAACAGCAGAATAGTTCATTGGGGAGATTCAAGCTCTGCTCTTACGCGAAAATAATCTATTCGAGCTTCTCTGTCAAGTCAAAAGATGAAGATGCAGGAGCGCGAGGAGACAGATGCACTGCAAGTCACGAGATCAGCAGGCGGGCTGAACGCTATTGAACCATGCAGCTGCCACCGCGAATCTTCCAGCCGGGAGGCGCCTATGAGTGGCGGGTTCTATACGCGGCCGCCACTCCCAGGCGCTGGGCGCATCTGGGGCCGTTTCGTGGCTGCGGAGACGGTTCGTCCGACTCCAAATGGGCATTTTTACAAGCGAACCGCTTTGAAGTTCATGATACTGGGTGAGACTTCCTAGGTTTGATGAAGGTCTAGCTAAGTTAAGCCGTGTAACAAATGCATTCGCAAAGAGACAGCCGCCACCGACGACGTTCTGTGTCACGAGACGTTCCTAGGAGTTAACTTGGCTAGGTACGTAGGGGCGGGCGAGGAGTTAGGTCGGTGAATATAAAAAGGGCTCTGTTCCCCTTGAAAACTGTATTATACATCATTCAGGCCAGCTACAGCATCAACACCATATTCACATCCAAAGAAAGCATCAGCAAACTCAAAATGAGGACATCAGCTATCTTCTCTGTTCTGGCCATGGCTGCCATATCCTGCGCCCACATCATTCCGGAAGACGCTAACACGAACCTCCTGGACAGTAAGTGGTTCTTATTTCTGGTTTTGGACTTGCAGTCTTATCATTCTGTACAGAGAGACAATGCAGTGGTGCTGCCGTCACTGCGTGCCAGAATGCCTGCCGCAACATCGCGATCAACGCTTGCACAAGCTGCAACGGCAACCCAAGCTGTCATTCCGCATGCGAAAGCGCCCGCCGGAGGCAGTGCAGCCAATGCTGCTCCAACAGCTGCAGGACCTGCTGAGCTGTTCACAGCCTGTTGATGAATGCTGAAAGAGGTTGAGTTATGGGCGCCATGCGATGCCATCGCACAGCAGAAGGGATGCGATTGTGGGGATAATTTCTGCTGATTCAACTCCATTTCTTGGGATATGTCACACTCATATGTTGTCGGCAGACGCTGTTCAAACTTCTCAGTGATAGTAGTAGATGGCATTGCTGGAGCAGCTGCTCAACTGAATGCATACTCGTTCGTCCAGGTTCAAGCACTCCTCAAGGAATCAGGTTTTAGCACTTGGGAAGTTTCACTACACCGAGCACGTGATATCCGTGAACAGCCTGTACGACTGAGCCAGCTACATACCTGAAATTCGATCGGCCAGGCAAGCAAAATGGCCAAATCAACTCACATGTGTAACGACCACTAGATCATTGTACTAAGATTTGCACCTTGGCCACAAAGTGCGTAGCCGATAAGTATAAGCAGCGACTCACACCACGAATTGTGAAAACAGTCTTTCTGAACAGGAGGACCGTACCAAAATTTTCGTGAGCAGTGTTGTATTGATGTTCTCGACCATCAAGCTGAAGATGGTAGGATGGACCAGGAACCACAAGACCAGGGTGGTTGCACCAGTATGTCACACAGACAAATTAGCCATGGAGTCGTGGCTTACCACCAATTCTTTTTTCAACGTCGTTTCGTATTTCAATACTTCTGGCCTAGAGCTAATTTCTGTACGGACTCCGAATGTAAGAGCCAACAAACAGCTCGCACTCTCCAAGCCATACTTCGCGCTCATTCACCTTCATGCTTACCCAACGTACGCGGTATAGTCGTACGTCGGACGTGGTGATGGCGATGTCGCACATGTTGTCCTCGGACCAATTTCATTGGAGTCCGGGATGAAGGACAAACCCGTCTGAAGTCAGTTAACCTCGTGCGCTTTACGCGCTTTAGCCGCCTGAAGAGGATCCAGTCTCCTGTACAACCACTTGTCCGTTTTCGACCACCCTCAAATATGAGATAGTCAGCGAAACTGTCTTTGACTTCGCCTTGCAAATTCCAGGCTCGACAACTCCCCTAGCTTCCGTGGAAGTAGACGCCAAATGCGCCAAGCGCGTCTACGTTTCCGCAGGCAAGCCAAGCATCAAAATGATCCCGTACGGTGCGTCAAGGACACTACCTCAAAGTGTATTGGCCGTCATGGCGTGCGGCCTACAATCTATTTCTTCTCTATTGGCAGCCATCAAGTGCTTCATAGTCTCAGGTACATTTTTTATAGAATACCAGTTGCCCATATTTTTGCACCAACAGAACTCCATGATTCCAAGATGTCACATATCGACGGTGATGTCTCATCATTCACCAGGACGGACAGCTCAGACAAAGTCTTAAAAATGGGATCCATGTCGTGCAAGACCGAAAAATACCGAGCCCAGCTCAGGTGCCGCGTCCCCCACCTACCGGGCCGCCGCTCGCCAACAATGAGCCGAGCCTCAAGCCTTCTGCCCAGCAACCTGCCGCCCGCACCTCTCCCAGACATCCAGCCCCGTCAGGACAGAGGTACACAGCATGACGGTCCCAATGGTGCCGGGCTCGCTCGAGACCCACCCAACAGCCGACCCAGGGATCAGAAGATCCAGCGAATCCGCCGCCATGCGCCGCAGCAAAGCCCTCGCCTTCTTCCGCACGCCAGCGCGGTGCGCCTTCCGCGCCGCGACACCCTTGCGCAGCCTCTCCCGCTCGTCCTTCCAGTCCTCGGCCCCCTCGGGCGCCGGCGCGGGGCCCGGGCACCGGCTCGCCGACGAGATTAGCAATCTTGACGGCGCCGGAGAGCACGCCGCAGGCGAGGGCGCAGAACCAGAAGCGCTGGGCCTCGACGTTGATGGTGGCGGCACGGGCCTCGCCGAAGAGGGCGGCGCCGGGGACGCCGAGCATGTCGGGCAGGGTAATGGTCTCGAGGAGGCTGAAGACGCCCATGAGGGACGAGGCGATGATGTCGAGGTGGACAGCGAGGGGCTGAGGGTCGGCGACGGCGCGGGCGACGAGCGCGTAGGCTGTGGAGAAGGAGCGGGCAAAGTTGAAGGTGCGCATGGCGCGGCGCGTGATGTTGACCTGGGCCTTGAGCGGGTCGAGGGTCAGGGCGGTGAGGCGCGGGGAGGGCGGGGCGCCGGCGGTGAAGATGGGGTAGAGGGCTGGGAGGAGGAGGGGGTAGGCGAGGAATATCTGGAAGATGGCCTGGACACCGCGGAGGAGACGTTCGAGTCCGACTATTGATGGTCAGTCATGGCTTTTGAAGATGAGGGGCCAAGATTGAGGGGCTATGATGGAAAGTGTTGCAACGTCCCAACGATAATATCTCGTGGTGAAAAAACATGAGGCCACTCGATCTATGCCATCTTCGCTTTCGCTGTATGAAGTATGAAAGCACACTCACATATGTCGGTCCCGAAGCAGATGAACTGCTCGATCACATGTGACACCATGTCTACGGCGGATGGGGCCAGTGCCACGTGCGATGAAGGTGCTTAGGCGTTGGGCGATGAGGGATGCAAAGTGTCGGCCGAGACCACTAGATCAGTCATAAGTATATCTAAAGATGACGGGAGGATAAATGTCAAATTGAGGCTGGCAATAACGGTGAGGTAGGCTACAAGGGCTCGCCTCGTGTTGTTGTTTGAGGTTAGCCTTGAGCTCCTGTTTTCCCAGCCATTCGCCCAATCGGAATGGTTGGGGTGGATGGGCGTCAAGGGCAGATGATAAGCACCCCGGCACCAGGATACGATGATGGGATATACGTTACAACAAGGTACTCAGAGAGGCATATATCAAACCATCTGGAATGCTGCCAAGAGTGCCAGTCGAGTGGTGAGTGGTCTTCGAGGACCAGGGCCAAAATCTCGGGACTGCGAGGCGTCATTCGGACCAAAGCCTAGAATTATCAAGGAGCCCTGACAGAACGCTAGAACGAATTCTCTTGTTACAACAAACGAACACCACAGCTTTAAAGTCTACCAAACTAGGTACGGAACACATATGTACAAGCCCTTGGGCTGCCGATACCAGCCTCCATTTTTCATACTAAGGCACCCTTTACTGGCCGGGAGCGACCAACTTGCCCTGCGCGCGCGCAGTCGGCTCCCAACCACCAGCCAGCGCGTTGCCGCCGTTCTGCGCGGCGTACTCCGCCATCCTCGCCTCGAGCTCGGGACGGAAGTGACGAATCAGGCCCTGCAGCGGCCAAGCGAAAGCCTCACCCAGAGCTGTGTCACTGTTAGTATGCATGTGATGAAAATCTACGTGAAGAAAGGAACGTACCGCAAATAGTGTGACCCTCGACCTGCTTGGTCAGCTCCTGGAGCATGTCAATTTCCCGCGGGCGGCCTTGGCCCTTCTCGAAACGCTTCATGATCTGATCGGTCCACTTGCTGCCCTCGCGGCAGGGTGTGCACTGGCCGCAGGACTCGTGTGCGTAGAAGTGGGACAGGCGGCTGATGGCGCGGACGACATCGGTGCTCTTGTCCATGACGATGACGGCAGCAGTGCCGAGACCCGACTGGCTGTCCTTGAGGGCGTCAAAGTCCATCAGCTGGTTGTCGCAAACATCCTTGGGCAGAATGGGCGTCGAGGAGCCACCGGGAATGACGGCAAGCAGGTTGTCCCAGCCGCCACGAACACCGCCGCAGTGCTTCTCGATGAGCTCACGCAGAGGGATGGACATCTCCTCCTCGACAGTGACGGGGTTGTTGACGTGGCCAGAAATGCAGAAAAGCTTAGTGCCCTGGTTACGCTCGCGGCCGAAACCAGCAAACCAGTTGCCACCGCGACGACAGATCGTTGGCGCGACAGCAATGGTCTCGACATTGGCGACGGTGGAAGGGCAGCCGAAGAGACCGACGGCGGCAGGGAAGGGAGGCTTGAGACGAGGCTTGCCAGGCTTGCCCTCGAGGGACTCGATGAGGGAGGTCTCCTCACCGCAGACGTAGGCACCGGCACCACGGTGGACGTAGACGTCAAAGTCGTATCCAGATCCGCACGCATTCTTGCCGATCAGCCCGTCCTTGTACGCTTCGTTGATGGCAGTCTGGAGGACAGCAGCCTCGTGGTAGAACTCGCCGCGGATATAAATGTAGGCGGCGGTGGCGTTCATGGCACGGCCGGCGACGAGGCATCCCTCGATGAGCTTGTGGGGGTCCTTTCGCATAATCTCGCGGTCCTTGCAGGTTCCGGGCTCTCCCTCATCGGCGTTGACGACCAGGTATCGGGGCTTGGTGTCCTTGTCCCAGTCCTTGAAGTTCATGAACGACTACCACTGTCAGCACGCGTCGTTATACAAGAGCACATCACAGTCGCCACCTACCCATTTCAGGCCAGAGGGGAAACCAGCACCACCACGTCCTCGCAGGCCGGATGCCTTGACTTCGCTGATGATCCACTCGTGTCCCTTGGCGAGAATCTCCTTCGTCTTGTGCCAGTCACCCATCTTCTTCGCGGACGCAAGCGTCGGCGGCAGGCGGCCGTTGAGGTTCTGGAAAATACGGTCGCTGTCCTTGAGACCGCCGTAGCTGCTACGGACGGTGGCGTAGTTGCGAGCCATGTTGGCCGCGGTCGCGGGTAACCGCTGTGATGTCGACATCGTGTCGCGGGAGCGCGGGGTCCGTGAATTTGAGTGTCAGTTTTGTCGTCAGGCCTGAGCTCGCGATCGAATTGCCCGGGTGGCGTTGACGAATTGAGGGTCCCGGCAGGGAGGGGCGTCGATGAAGGGTCGGATTTGAGGTTGTCCTGGAGCTTGCGAGGTTTCGGCAACCTCCAGATGATCTTGATGACGCCTGGATTTTGGGGCATTATGATTGGGCAATGGGCCGGTGTTTGCACGTGACCTGGATGCTGCTTACCTCATTGAACCTTTCCAAAGCCCCTGGTTGGCAAGGTTGGGTCGTGATCCATTCCAGCATCGCGAGATGGTCTGAAAGTGGTCCAAGCTTCCTTCCAGCGATGCGGGATACCATCTAGGGCAACCTCGTTGCGAGTGCAACAAGAGGGGAGTATGGAGCTCTAGTACTTCTCACGTTCCATACTACCGAATTGCGATAACATCACGGGTTTGTTTCGCCATGTCTTCTACCACCAGCAAGCGTCGCTCGATCATTCCCCCCGTCTCCAGCTCAGGGCCCCAAGCTCCTCTCAATGCGTCTTCCTCCTCCAAGATCTCCGACAATAGCATATTGACCGGCAGCCACTCGATCACAGTTCAGTCCGAAACGATCATCCATCCGCGAGCCAAGCTAGAGTCAATGAGCGGGAGCATCTACGTCGGAAGAAGGTGCATCATCCACGAGCGTACACATATCGGCCTCAGCGACGGCGACGAGGGCAGCGGAGGGGTAACATTGGGGGACTACGTCACCGTTGAGGTCGGCACGGTGATCGAGGCCGGCGGTACAGATATTGGCGACGGCACTGTGGTCGGCGTCCGATCTCGAATCGGCAGTGGTGCCGTCATTGGCAAAGTATACCGCCCGAAGCATTACACGCGATTGATACGGGCTAATCCCCTCCAGAACTGCACCATCACACCACAGACGGTGATCAGGGCCGGCGAGAAGATCCCAGACTTCACAGTGGTGTTTTCAAACGGGCGCCGCCGAACAGACAAGCGGGATGTCGTCGATCTGAAGCACAGGGCGCAGGCAAAGCAGGTCGATGTATTGCGGAAACTGATTCCGACGAACCCTCTGCGACGTCAAGCGGCAGCTGAGTAGCAACCGCAACTGCCGTCGGAAACGAGAACAGAAGTTTGATCTTACTTGCCCTATTTCCAGCCTCATGATACCCAAATACACATAAATCACAAGGACCTCGAGATGTACCAACGTCCAGTTGGCTTTTGTGTTTCCCATAAAACCACTAAGCAGTCTCCTTTGTTGGTGGCAAGAAGACCTGCCTATCATGCATAGTCGACGGATCAACTGCATCGTAAGCGCCTGCACATGGCACATCCCTTTCACCCATTACGCACGCACCATTGGCTCGGCCACAACAAGGCACACCATCAGGCAGACTGGCATGCTTCACGTGGTTTGTATGCAGCCTGATCTCCTTCCGAAGTGAGCCCGACACCTCGCACTGCGCTCCTTTTGCTTCTCGCTTCTCTCTGTCTCCATCCACTGTGCTCAATCAATCCTGTCAGACTAAGGATGGCCCAACATGGCCGAAGTATTCGGCATCGTCTCCGCCGGCGTGGGCATCATGGCTTTCATAGGCCAGGTGTCTGCTACTCTTGAAAAGGTGAACGATGCTCATCAGTTTGTCAAGGGCAAGGCTGCTGAAGAGATCGCGTCTTTGCAAACGCAGCTCCACCTCCTCCAGATCATGCTGCAGACCTTGCAACCAGGAGACGACAATGACATGGATGTTCTTTTGACGGGCTATCACTGGCATCAGTTCAACACTATACAAACATCCTTGAGCAAACTCTCTACAAAGCTGCACGAAAGACTTGAGTCCTCTTCATCGCTTCGCCGCCCAAGTTGGAGACTAGTCAGCAATAAGGCCGATCGACAACTGCGGGAAGAGATAACAAGTGCAAGCCTGAAGATTCAGGCCTTGATTCAGGTCATTCTTTTGCACGCGTAAGTAGTTGTAAAAGAATGCAGTCGGACGGCGTAACTCATTGGGTGCTTCAGTGTTGTTAGGCCCCGCCAACTTCCACCCAAGCCTGGCATCGAAGTCCATGAATTGCCGCCAGTCAAGGTTCCGATAGAAGATCTCTGCATCACCGATACTATAGCTGACAACATGTTACTTGTTCAATCCTCGATCGAGCAAGCTAGGTCTGAAACAGTCATTATGAACAAGACTGTGGAAAAGGTTGAAACAACATGCGAGCCCAACACTTTCACCTCGAGAACGACCAGCTTTATTGGACAACCGCGTCGAAACGATGTCTACACTTGCAGCAATCCAGGGTGCTGCTGTAAATGTCATATTACAGCAAAGATCCAGAGGAGGTTCTGGGCGTTCGAATACACACCTCTGTCAATTTATCTCAGCGACTGCGACGATAACCTGTGCAACTCTCGGAGGGTGCGTCTGGGATTTCGGGTAGCCTTTTCACAGTATGGCATTCCATTTGCTGTATCGATTGGATTTGAGGCCATCTCAGAGGCAGGGATGCGCACATTGCAGCCTACGCTCCGGACCCAGCAGATTGTCAAGTATACTTCGCCGGGCTTTCAGATATTGTGGCTAGCGATACAAAATTTCGTTACTGTTGACCAAGCTAAAGAGCAACTTTCGGACTTCTTCCAACGAGAACCCACGGCGAGAAATCACGTCGATCCGTCGGGCAAAGGTTACCTCGAGGTACAAGTCTCTCACCAATTGTGGTACTCGGCTCATATTATTGACTTCGGCACAGGCCATGGTCAAACTGTTTTCGGGAAGTTCTTTCCGGATAGATTATCTTGATCTCGCGAAGTTCATTGCGAACAGCCTTGGTTGTCAACACAATGCAGATCCAGAGTATGTCCCTTTCGATGACAAGAGAATGGGTAAAATGCTGACACTAAAACATTGTTCTGGGTATCTGTGCAGAAATGCGAGATCACGAGGGACGTGATTGCCTCGTACAGCTTCTGCTTGAATGTGGCTATGATCCAAGCAATGTTGCCTGGCAATCTCTAAAATTTATTCCGCATGGCTGTGCGAACGACAAACTGAAAGACCCATTTTTGATCGGCTTTTGGTCCACACTGATTGCAAACAGTCCCGGTTAGCTTCAAGGCCGCTTCACCACAAACAAGTTTATGCGATTGCTGATCAGCTTCACTTCAGGACTTGTTTTGCCAGGACTTCTCGAAGCTATATTGCATAAGTCCATTGCAGAAACAACAGTCTGGATCCACAGGACGCCTTGTTTGGAGGCTTGCGCAACTCCCCTAGGTCAAACTCCTCTACACCTCGCCGTCGTCGACGATCAGATCCTGGACCTGATTTTGAACAGTGGACATAATGTTGATGTTATGGACAGCTTCGGCGACACCCCCCTTGCCTACGCCATCAGGTTGGGACGGTGGTATCCAATATCGCGACTGTTGACTTATGGTGCCAGTCTTCCGATGGGCAGCCTTGGATCGAGTTTCTCAGAACTGATGTCCTCCTACGGGGACATCGATATTGTGTCCAGCGCCCTGGCTCTAATTCAAAAGCTCCGTGGAGCTGATGTCGCACAGAGTGTCATTGGGGGATTGGTACATGCAGGTTTTATTGTTAATGAGTCACGCCGCTCTAAAAATTACCAGGAGATCTACGACATGCTCATGGGACGGTGGACAAGTTCTTCGATCATCAAGTATGAGGTCAGAGGCAGAAGCATCATGCATGTAGTTTCAACGGTGCAGGAAGCACGGAATCTTGTCCAAAGAGGCTTCAACAGATTCGATTTGGCTAGCTCTTACGGGCACTTGGCCATTCATGAGCATGCTTACCAGGACCGGGACTCTCTCGTTGAGTTCTGTATCGAGCATGGATCAAACTTGGAGCACAAGGATAAGTACGGGCTCAATGCTTTCTCATCCGCCTTCTCGAGACTGAGGTTTAGTTGGAAGGGCCACAAAGCTTCATGCATGCTTTCATCCAGACGCATTTTACGCGCCGGCACCAACGTCAGAAAAGGAGGCAGGTGCAAATGCGTCTGCACATCCGCAGATATCGGCTGTTCATCTGCCGAGAAACGGATTCATGCGGATATCGTAGGGCCGCGCGATTATCATTGCCCATCGTGGATTACCACTCTGCAATACCAGTCTCTCCTAGGCGACTTTCAGGGCGTTCAATCAAGTCGCACGGCATTACTTGGTGTGATAAGAAGACTTGAATTCGATGCCTTGCGCATGACACATGCCTGCCGATGTTGCAGAAACGGATCCTACCAGGTACTCAAGGACACTCACATTGACGAAACCCCTGTTGAGCAATCGCACCTTTTACATCGTCTCGACAGCAGCATGATGAATCTTCGTGCGAGACCTCTATCGACTTTGCAACGCGAATTTCTGCTTCGCTTTAAGCAATCTCCGGCAGCTCGTTTACACAAAAGCAGCAGACGTCTCAGACCAGCGAATTGGCAGGTAAGCAAACAAAGTCTCATCAACGTATTGACCTTTGCTACCAAGACTGTTAGCCTCGCCGTGATTGGATTGTAGATTCCGTCCATGATGAGATCAAACTTGTGCACCCCGCTCTACCTCCGTTACCAGAAGCTTTCGCGCAAAGTCTAACTTGCGATTTGGCGATCTATGTTGCGTCCCTGGAGCGGCAATGGAACGAGCTTCAGGGTCAGCCATCGGATCTCTTCCCCAAGGGCTGGTATGCAAGACGGATCAGGTGGCTTGTCGAGGTCATGCGGGTGTTTGAGGTCAGTGTCGAAGAAGCGGCCCGGACACTTTGTCTGGGAGAAGCACGCATATCCCCCTCGCCCTTCAGATACAACGTGAGCACTCAACATGAGCGAGACATATGGGCGGCCCACTTTGTCTCTTCTGTTAGTGAGGCTGTATCCGACGCAGATGACAGCGACAGTGGTGTCGAAGATTGGGAGAGCCGTGGCTCAACAAACTGATGATGCATGGCCTACTTGGAAAGCAGCAGGGGTTTAGTGTACTGAAGACTTCGGAGATACTTGCGTCCGTCCAGCAATGAAACGAGACGTGTCATACACAAGGTCGTGGATGAATCGGGATGCTCAGGGGCCAGACTCTGAGTCGATGCCACATAGCGAACGGGCCACACTGGCAAGGGTTCCCAGGCTCGCCGAAGAACCGTTTAAATTCAAGCCAGCCTTACCGACCTGGATGGAGACTTTATTCGAGGGTGCGCCATCAATCTGATACGAGCAAATCACCCCATTCACGGAAGGAACTCGCCAAGGTCCTTCCGGCGCCGCCTTCTGTCCTCCACCGTCGAAGAAAAATGTATTCTCCATGCCAGATCTCACCTCTTTCAGTGCAGCTTTTTACAGAAAGCTCCCAATGACCACGACAAGGACTTTTCTCCCGATCCGACTCTGGCAGTCAAGATGCACATCGCCCTGCTCCATTTCCTGCTGGTCCCCACACTCGCGATCGCAGCCCTAAACGCCACGCCGATCCCCCGCGTCTTCCTCTTCGCCCTGGTAGCCCACCAGGCATGGCTCACGACGCAGACCATCGAGGCCGCCAGGCTCGGCACGGCCGCCGGCTTCCCATCGCTGGACACGCACGTCGCCGACATTGCCATCAAGGTTGCCATCCTCGTCACTCTTCACATGGGCGTCGTCCTCTTCCTCGAGCGCATTGTCCTGCCTAAGCGCGACACGTGGGCCGGTCAGGTCAAGGAGGGCTACAAGATGGTCTTCAACGGCAGGCGCATCGGCACCACCCGCCTAGCGCCCCAGGTTCCCATCCTTGAAAGCGAAGCCATGACCCTCGTGACGCGAAAAGATGACGAGGTCTTGCTCCAGCGCCAGCAGCGGCCGCAGGGAGGCAGCTTTCACGACCGCGTGGGGCACCGTCCGCCGCGAACCCCGGCTCCGCTTCGTCCTTCGTCGCCTTTCCCTCGCGCTCCTCCTCGCGCTCCTCGAGTTCGGCATCAAGCCGCCGCTGCTGCGCCTCTATCTTCCCACGACATACGATGACTTTGCCCCCGCGAAGGAAGTCTTCTTCCGCCGTCTTCTCCTTCCCGGCCGTGGTCCGATGCCTGACGCCCACGAGGTAGCTGTGAGACTGTGGATGACGTTCGAGACGACGTGGGCGGCCTACTCCTTTTACACAACGTGGCACTCCCTTGCTTCGGCAGCAGCGGTCGCCGCGGGCCTCGACCGCCCGCACGAGTGGCCGCCGCTGTTCGGGGACATCAGGCAGGCGTACTCGCTGCGGCGCTACTGGGTCAAATTCTTCGATCGCCTGATCTACCGAACCATGTCGGGGTACGCAAAGTTCGCGGGCCGCTGGGTCGGGCTTTGCGACGCCGCGGGGAAGGCCAAGACGACCTGGAGCCGGTGGGCGTTGAACGGGATGGTGTTCATGCTGAGCGGCGTATTTCACGCCTGGGCGGCCAAGTGGCAGGGCTACAGATGCGGGTTCTGGGAGGAGATATGGTGGTGGTCTGCGAATTTTGTGGTCGTCTTGGGGGAGACGGTTGTTTTGGACGGTCTGCGGAGAATCGTCCCGCGATGGTACCATCAGATGGCCGAGGGGAGGACAGCCAGGATTGCCGGAGGGTTCTGGGTGTGTCTTTTCATCTTTTGGGCGTCGCCGAAATATCTTTACCCTGTCATGATATGCGACGCGTAGTCAACAAGTGGAATAATCCAGGATGCACTCAGTCAATTGCTCCTCAACAGTCTCAGTGATGTTGATGTAAGTTTACAAGTACGCTTGACGTTCCGATATGCTTGCACGCAATTAGCTCCGGAAAAATCGGCTCAAGATCGCAACGGGGTAGCAGCGGCCAGAGCGGAGACGAGGCTCGAGTCAGGCACTAGCGGGGCCGGCATTCGTGCCGCTCGCTATTGGAGATGCTGAAGCTGGCGGTGATGCCGAACGATAAGCGCGAAGGGTTCTGGGGCATGGGTGGATTTTCGTTAACAAAGGTGGCTAAGATGAGCGGCTGCTGGGTGTGTCGCGGAGGGGATCCTCGCCGCCTTGAGTCCGAGAGAAAGCTCACGAAGAGGAAGGGGTTCCTCCGTTGCTTGCCCTCCTGAAATCGGACATTCTTGGCCACGGCGTACCTTCCTTGACATACGCCAAGACGAGCCTTGAGTTCTTGGGTTCTTGGGATCGTGGAGAGATTTCTGGGCATCCTTGACCTACCATAGGCACCAGGTAGGGAAGGGTGGGAGGGTCAAGATGCGGGGATGATGGTCACGCTTTGTTCTGTCGAGCTCATGAGGACCATTTTGTTATCTCATGAGTATGTAATAAGATCTCGAGGAGGAGCCTCGCGTAGATGGACTGACTCTTTGTAAGACATCTCTGTCGATATAATGCCGATGCCACGAGAACAGAGCCCTCCAAGTAAGGTTGCGGGAGGCTTTTGCTCAACAGGGGAGTTACAGCGACGTTAGTGGACCCCATTTGCTGATACGGTGATGCCACGCCTAAAACAGCAGGTGGCAGCCCCCCCGCATACGCTAACGACTTGGACCAACAGGGGCCGATCTGCTAATAAGCGGCAAACCGCCAATGCCACTGACGTAACTCCAGCCTGTCGTCCCCCGCACCTTAGCAAAACACCAATGGAAACCCAAGCGAGCCCAAGACTGCTCCTCCAAGGCTGCAACGTCACTTTTCACCACCATCAAACCCTGCCTCCCTGAATGCGGTCTTAGGGCCTCCAGCTCGCAGAGTCCACGCGAATGACTCGATATCACCGCTATCGGCGTGGTCAATTGGCCCTTGACCCAGCAGCCTGGCAGGTCTAGACACGCGTGTAGACAAGATCCTACAATGCAACCTGGTCATCACGCGATAGGAGCTTCTTCGCATCTCCGACCACTCCCCCAAGCTCCTCCCGCAAATGCCCCTCATCGAGAAGCGATCGGCCGCTTCTGAGTGAACTATTGTCCTGTTTCCGCTTAGTACGACACCCCGTTGTCTGGCACCGTCCAAGATGATGGGCCAATTGCTTGAAAGGGCGCGACGCGGGCGTGCATCAAGCAACCGGGTCAACGACCCTCTTGGAGGGTCTTGGAAGAGGCGACCAATGCAGATGGCCGGGTCATTGGCACCGGCCGGCCATGTGGTAAGACAAGGGCGTCCTCAAAATAAAAGCGATCCCCGAACCATGCTTGAGGAACGAAGTTCGTTCGTCCCACGGTTTTCTCCTCTATCTCTTGCTGCCGATCAGCTTCTTCTTCGATAGCTGAGAGTGTTTTGTCTCTCTTCTGGTTCGTCATGGCTCCTGTCTGGTCGACTGTCCTTGGACCGCTGCTGTTTGCGGCGGTCCAGCCCGCCTTGTCGTCGCCGACATGCAAAGGCGAGCCTCGTCGCGGCGCCGTCGCGTCGGAACTCGACATTTGCAGCAAGATTGGGACCGACTTGCTAAAGGCTGGAGGTAACGCTGTCGATGCTGCTGTCGGCACCACATTCTGTGTCGGCACTGCGGGCATGTACCACAGTGGTATCGGAGGAGGTGGTTTCCTCGTCGTTCGGTCTGAGGAAGGCGAGTACGAGTTTATCGACTTCCGAGAGACCGCCCCGGCTGCTGCGTACGAGGACATGTACGTCGACGATCCGGACCAGAGCATCTACGGAGGTCTTGCCAGGTATGTGCAACTTTGAACTATGATCAGCGCTTGGGAGCTCTCGAGGTGCTAACCATGGTCTCAGTGGTGTTCCAGGTGAACCCAGGGGCCTCGAGTACGTCCACAAGAAGTACGGCGCGCTTGCGTGGAAGGACGTTCTTGCGCCCTCCATCAAGCTGGCCCGCTTCGGCTGGAAAGTCAACGAGGACCTCATCTATTATATGAACGCTGTTGGCGGGACCTTCTTGACCGACGACCCTACCTGGGCCATTGACTTTGCTCCCCACGGCAGGCGCCTCGAGCTTGGCGAAACCATTACTCGCAAGCGGTACGCCAACACTCTCGAGACTCTCGCCGAGGAGGGCGCGGATGCTCTTTACACTGGTGCCATTGCCAATGCCACCATCGCTCATCTCCAGAAGCTCAACGGCACCATGACGTTGGAGGATCTCCAGAACTACACCATTGCCCACCGCCCCACCGCCGAGATCAACTACCGCGGCTTCAAGCTGACCAGCGCCACGGCTCCTTCGGGCGGTATCGTGGTCCTCAGCGCCCTCAATGGTGCCGCGGGCTACGAGGGCTTTGACGATCCTGAGCAGGTCAACCTGACCACCCATCGTCTCGACCAGACAACTCGCTTCGCCTATGGCCAACGCTCGTCCCTTGGTGACCCCGTCTTCGTCGACGGTCTCGCCGAGTTCCAGGAACGCATGATCTCCGCCGAAGTCGGCGCCGAAGTGCGCTCCAAAATCTCCGACACGCAGGCTTTCAACATTTCGTACTACGACCCCTCCGGTCTTGAGTCCCTCGAGACCCCTGGAACCTCTCACATCGTGTCAGCCGACAGTTCCGGCCTCGCCGTCTCCATGACGACGACCATCAACCTTCTCTTCGGCTCGCAGGTCATGATTCCCGAGACGGGCGTCATCATGAACAACGAGATGAACGACTTCTCCATCCCAGGCGTGACGAATGCATTCGGGTACATCCCCAGCCCCGCCAACTTTATCCGCCCCGGCAAGAGACCCCTGAGCTCTATGTCGCCCACCATCATCGAGACGGCCGACGGCAAGCTGTACATGAGCATCGGTGCGGCGGGTGGCAGCCGCATCATCACCTCGACGATCCAGAACATCCACAACGTGCTCGACAAGGGGCTCAACATTCACGACGCCCTGGCGTTCCCGCGCTGGCACGACCAGCTGTCGCCGGAGAGGATCACGTTTGAGTGGGCGTACGACAACAGCACCGTTGCGTTCCTCAAGGGACTGGGTCACAATGTGACGTATGTCCGGCCGGGACAGAGCTCGGCACAGGGACTGCGGTTGTTGACGAACGGGACGTTCGAGGCTTCGGGCGAGCCCAGACAGACCAACTCGGGGGGCTACGCCGTGTAGATGTGTTGGGATGTAAATAGGTTGAAGAGACAATGGTATCTATTTGATCTACTTCGTTTCACTTTGTTCGTGCTTGCTTTTGTGTTCGGCTCTGTGACAAGGTGGAATGTTATGCGCGAGTGGTCTCCTCACATCAGGGGGGAGACAGGTTCATGGCCTCTGACAAGTAGTCATGGACCCCATGAACAGAATTCACCGTGATGAAGTCTTAACCTTTGTGGCGGTCAACATTCCAGCAATGCGATCAAGGTCGCGGTTCCGAGCATGTCAAATGAATTCAGCCAAACGAAGACTCGTAGCTCGTTTGAGCTGTTCCGCTGTCGGGACTCAATCCCATCTACCGTCAACGGCCACCATCGCCCATTGAGGCTACTCCACGGGTAACAAACAATAAACAAAGGTGCTACCATGAAGAGGTCTCGCCATATTTACCTGCATTGTGCTCGCCCGAATCGCATGGCCGTCATGCATGGAGTGGTTAAACATGCGGATCAGCAAAGTACGTCACGATCAGGTTGATGCCGGATATTCACCCCCAAGCAAGCGTCTTCTGGGGAACAGGGTAGCTTGATGACAGGCCTACATTTTGGGGGCCATTGGTACGTCTCAATATCCATTGCAAGGTCTCCTCCGTCCTACCGCCGAGGTATCTGGTTACAGTATTTCGAAATACAAAGGCCCTGTTCCTGTGAAATGAGCCATGTCCCAAACAACCACGTCCTAGTGAAGGCTCCATGGGATGACGGCGTAACGGGCCACCACCAACTCATCGAAACAGCGCAGACAAACCCCGCCTCCCGTAATCGCCGAAAACAGTCTGCTCTACAGAAGCCGCGTTCCCGAGGCATACATTACCAACTTGACCCAGGCGGCGCTGCGACTCCTGACCCTGTCGCTGGTTAAGTCGTTCGCAAAGACGGGAGTCCAGTCGCAGTTATAAACGAAAAGTTGAATCCTGCGTACAGTGCGGGCGAAGGTTTAGAAGTCTCTTCAAACTTTGGGAAGCCGATTCACTCGGGACGCGCGAGGCCACAAACATCTCAAGCCGTCTGCAGCAGCGGGACAAAGTTTATTCATAATCTCGTGTACTTCATTGGCTTGCGCTCTATAACCAGATGTAGTAGATAGGAACAGCATCGCCAAACTCCGCCAGCCAGGAAACGGCTGATGAGACCGGCTAATAATCGTCAACACATCTAGGCCGCCACCGGCTGCACAATATCTCTCTTATCAAAGGTAACCCAGAAGTTGTTTTGCTTGACAAACCAAGCATTGACAATCTCCCAGTCCCGCGACGGATCTTGAAAGTTGATCTGATACAATGGTTAGCTTAGAAACCAATAAGCTCGTCACCGGAGTACTCACCTCGAAGCGTCTCAGCAGACTCGGCACCACCTTGTAAATCTCAAGCAGACTGATGTTCTTGCCGATGCACGTGCGGCTTCTCCATGCCGAACTGGAGCATTGTTGCCTTTCATCTTCCTTGGACCCTCCTGTCCT
>NW_003315028.1:174545-203116 GCF_000150825.1 Verticillium alfalfae VaMs.102
GGGAAGAGGAATTTATATTTTTGCTATGCAAGCTAGACAGAAGACAATGAAAATACATATGTACCGAGCTGAGTCAACTGTTAACAGTAAGAGAACGTCAGGATGGACAAAGAAAACTTGTAAGGCCGACGCGGACAACATCATCGTTTCTTGTGGAGGGCGATGTGGGTGTTTTTGGGCGTTGACCCCAGACATCGTAGAATCGCCACCAGTCTGTCAAGGATGCGAGAAAAGGGCCGGGATGCTTGTTCAGTCCATTTCTGTAACGATTCCTCACGATCCAAGCCAAGAGAAGTGTGGTTGTAATAAGAGGCCAGTGTTGGGCAAAAGCCTCGACTATTGACTCTGTGACACCGTGCATCGCGACACCCTGCTGCTCAGCGATATACCCGTACGGCTGCGCCACTCAGTGCTGTCAAGGTGCGACAAGGCCCCGGAAGTTCACGTTGCGGCGAGAAAAACGTGGGAAGTCGAGACAAAGATAGCGTGGGCCACAAGGGGGCTCTCGAAGGGTCTCACACCAAGCACAGGCTAGAGTGAAGTAGTCGGAGGCTTGTACCGAGAGTTTGGGTCGAAAAATAAAGCTGGGGTCAGTGGATGGAGGCTCTGATGGGTTGCGTGTGTGTGTGGGTGTGTGCCAGGCTATTTAAATGTCATGGTCGAGAAGATGTCTGCTCTCGGATCGAAGGTGGTGAGCGGACACATCAGATGAAATACAGTCAAACCGAGGAAGAGGGGCTCTGACCAGAAGATGCGTGGACTGACCACAATACATGCGTCAAGAGCAGCAACAAAGGTGTTCTGGCAGGCAATGCCGAATGCAGGGTGACATGCTTCGGCGAACAACAGGGAACGTGTCTCCGGCTGTTCGTCGCCCAGAGGATCGCGTGGCTGCCACACACACAACCCCCCCTGAGCTGAGCCCAGCTTGAGGCACAGCACAGCAAACAAGACGAGGGAGGGGCGGGGCGCGAAGTGTGTGGCCAACGGTCAGACCAGCGATGTCATCAGATCGGCATGATGCGTCGCATGGAGTCCGAGGTGTGCAGCAGGCCTCAGACGAAAGGGGGGCCCGAGGTGACATAGGTGGGGAGAATTCGGCAGATGCACCGGATGTCAGGACTTCATGACAGGTAGAAGGGCAGAAAGAGATGGGAGTCTGGAGGGGAGAAAGATAGAGAAGGGTGGGCTTGGTATCGTAATCTCATCACCCAAAGTTATCTGCATGGTGCCGCGGCCAAGCATGATAGACCCATGATGGGTCACGATGGAGTCGTAGGAGGAACCACGGCAGTTACCATCGCCAATGACTTGCCCCCAAAACTCATCAAGGACCCCAAAAACCCCGGTGGGCAGTCACCAACCCCGGCCTATCCTTTCGCTTGCCTCCGCGAACCAAAATTCTTCCCCGTCCATCTCTCCTTCCTCGTGCCGACTTCCTGGGCCGAAGGCCCACTCTTTTCTCGCATCTACTGTGCCTAGCTACTGACCAAGGCCTGACGAAGGAACGCTCCACACCACCTACTCACCCGCCAGCACTCGTCCGAGGCGCGCACAACTTGTCGTCCACTGACCAAAGATGGATTAGGGGGGGGCAGCCCCCCACAATCCCCAGATCTCTGTGCTTACCTTGCTAAGGGCAGGTGGGTTAGTGGTCTCGAGCACTGGCGAACGCCCCAGCTTCCGGGCTCAGGTGTTGTCGGAGTTTCCCCGCGACCTAGCCCTCAATGCTCTTACATGGCCCCCTGGTGCAATTGTCACTGGCGGGTGGTGGGGGCAGGCACGAAGGGATGGCTTTGGTGCGGCGGAAAACCCGAACCCCCTTTCACTCTCGCCGCTCTCGTCCATTCCCGTCACCACCAAAATCTGCCGAAAACCCTCCATCCCACTTCCTCCACCGCACCGCCAGCTCATCCGCAGGACAATGCACCTGGTCCTTCGGCAGATGTTTTCTCGACTCAGACCATGGCCCGAAACCGAGACGTAATGCCAGGCCCCCACCAGAAAGACTACAATACGCTCTCTTTTCCCCCACTCACCATCTCGCCGTAACATCCGAATTCCGTGATATCTCCAGATCCCATCTCTGACAGTGTCGCATTGCATTCTGCCAACCTCGAGACGGTCCGACAGACCGCTCGGAGAGCGTGGTCGCTTGGGGGCCGCCGCCAGTCAGCCGGGTCACATGCGTCCTCGTCCGTCAACCCCTTTATATCGGGCCCGAAGTTTAATAAACAAGACCGAAATGGGTATCTTTATTCTTCATACATCGAATCTGCATAGTCGCGACAACACACATGCTCGTTGCGACATCAAAGACTTCGCCTCGCCCAGGGAAGATTATTCATCGCCGGTACAAATGCTCAAACGAACGCCGCAGCCCCTCAGGCATCCTACTGCCGCCCGCCCGCTGCTGAGCTTCCGCCGCTCTCTTCAGCAGGGCGATGACGTCCCACACGTCTTCAACGTGGTACTTCATGGATTCCGCAATGTTTTCAACGTCAGGCTTCTGTGAGTACTTGAGCGCCCGCAAAGACTCGTTTGAACACCTCATCCGGTATGTTCTGCCCGAAGTGCCCGGGGCGGTCGGCACTCTTTTGCGGCATCTCGGAGAGGATGGAAAGGTTCAATTGCTGCCGCCTCTTTTTGCCAGGAGCTTGGCCACTGATCGGTGTGCCGGCCGTCTCGTGTCGCGCGTCGGACCTTCAGTGAACCTTATCACTGATTCTATGCATCGCCGCTTCGCCTCTTCCCTCGCCGCTTGCTTCTCATCATCCTTGCGCTTTCGCTTGGCTTGCCTTGACTCTCCCCGCTGAGTGTTCTGAAGGTTCGCTTCGGCGAACTCGTCCAAGTGACTCTCCTGCCTTGTAATCGGCCGGTTGACCTTGTCGATCTGCTTGTTCAGAGCCGTATAACTGTCTCCGACTGCCTTTTGAAGCTTCTGAATCATGATATCGAGACCATGTCGATCAAGCATAAGAGGCGACGCATCCGGTCCCATGTCCTGTTGTCTATTCGAAGCATTGGCAAACTCCTCGGCCGCGGCCCTCTCGAGTCTCCCAACCCAGACAAGCACACGCCGCAATAATTGCAATGTCTGACTGGTGTGCTCGGCATGTTCCGGTATTGCGTTCAACCGCCCCACTCCAACTGCCGACGCTCCCGCGAGGAACACGAGCTCTACTGTGTAGATTGCGAGAGGAATGATATTCCGGCGTATGTCCATGGCTACCTGACGTCGCGACTTGGCTGGCGTGCTACTGTCTGTTCCGAGCATTTTCATCGTGACTTCTTCGACATGATTGTCGACGCCCTCGATGTATTTGGGCACCAGGCTTTTGTCATTGCTGTCGGTGTCGCCGAAGTAATTGAACTGTTTGCGCGTACCGGGTCTACGCGGTATCGCCTTGCAGACTTTGGCCAGACATAGCATCTGTCTTCCCAAGCGACTGCAAGTCTCGCTCTCGTAACGCATCGCGACCGACAGAGGGTCATCAATGAGCCTGTTGTTCCAAGTCTCCATGCCGTGAATCCACTCTGGACTACCCAGCAAGTCGGTTATTCGCACAAGATACTTGCTGGAAACAGGTTTCGTCAATGGAGAGAAGCGTCTTGGGTCGAAACTGAGTACAACGAAGCGTCTGGGTACGGCTCATGGTCTTTGCGACGACACATGATCTGCTCGCTCGTTGGCTCATGCATGCAGCACTGGTGCTCGATAGAGACGAGCAGACGTATGACTCGATCCCAAGTACGGGGGACTCAATTTCATGGGAAGTTGGGTCAGCTTGAAGAATTTGGCTGCTGCGTCTTGGCTTAGGCGTTTGCGCATGCTCGCACTCTTTTGGTTCCGGCGTGACTGGCACCACCGGTGGCAATACTGCGTGGTCGGTAACATCTACTGACAGCGGTCGTGTCGCAAGTCTCTGTAGATTTTCTGTTGCCTCTCCAGCTGAATCTGCACTCGGCTCATCAATATCATCGTCACCAGAGGGGCCTGGATTCTTGGGGGCCTGCTGTAGAGGCTGGCTCAGGACAGCTTGCTCTGTCAGGTCCATTGTTGCTTCTCTTGGTTCGGATTCCCTTGGCACGGAACCATTTTCCATATCTCTTCCTCCAGCCATTGTTTGCACCGGTGCAGAAGGCGTCATATCATGTGCTTTCCCGGGCCACTGCTTGGAATCCTCTTCTTCCGTGGCTGTTACACGTGCGTGTTCGACCGTAGCGCATGCGGTCTCCCGCCGAATTTCTTCAACCATCAACGCTCCATTGGTGTGTGATACCTCTCCTTCACGATCTTCTTCCAGGAGGCGAGCCCGAGCTGTCTGCGAAGGTAGGTCGTTTGACTCAATCGGAGATTTATCCGTCGGTTCGGTCTGGCGTGGCGGCTCGCCGCCCACATCGTGTTCGGCAAAGGGCTGTGAGATCTTTCTTTGTATTCCTGGTCGTTGCGAAGGATTCAGAGGAAAGGGGCTGGGTGCCGCTGGTCCAGAGATCCCCCGTGGTGGCACAGCGAGGGCAGAGTTCAGGTGTTCTAGGTTCAGAGGAATGAACAGATCGTTTTCGACGTCGTCCATCAGGGGATGTAGCTCAACTAGTGCCTCTTCCCCATCGAGCTGCATTCTTTGACGTGGGTGTCCGCTTGTTACGAGTTCGGCATGCGGCGAGCTTCGAGGACGAGGCGTTGTCTAGGTAGGTCAACATGAGCAACATGTTCGACCAGGTGGCTATCCGTCGTCGAATCGACTTACGGGTAAGATTATGTTTGGTATATCGTTAGGTTCGTCATCGCTTGAGACGTCCCCATTGTCCAGTGCAGGGTTGTCGGCTGTGGTGAGGTGGATCGCCGGAGTGGAAGGTTCGTCGAAGCTGCTGTCAATGGTATTAAAGAGTGCCCTGGTCAGCTGAGCTATCATTGGGCGAGCCATGGTTTGAATCGATGCCTCGAGCTGCAACTAAGTATCGTACGCCAAAGGATTTGAAGGGCGCGATTGAGCAGCCATGCCGTTACGATCGCTGGTTCGTGGTGTCGAGGCAGTCGCGAAATGCGGAGGGATAAGATTGACATCGCGACGTTCGACACCGGTAGCGACTGGCAAGGTACCTGATTGACCTGAGGAGCTAGGTAGGTACGCCTGAGGGGTTTCTGCAAGGGGCGGAGAGCTTCTTCAATCCAGACACATCATTGGCTGGCACATGGTGGTCGGCACCTGCCCCGGCACAACTCCGTGTGGGTGGTTATCATCTTGGTAAGTAGCACTGTACTCGTGATGGCTTCATAACAGCACCACCATCTGCACCATTGTCGACCGTGATAGCTGTTCTGCGGTAGAATTAGTTTAATATCGTGCTCTTATGAGCTTCTCAAGTGAGTTGAACTATTTCCCGACATCGAGACAATCCGTATCCAATAATCATAGCACCTATGGGTGGTCGGTCAGTCTTGCGTAGGGCCTTGTCCAGAGCATCAGTACCAAAAGTTGGTCCACCAGCGGGCACTACGCTCTATTTCAGCCAGTCGGTTCGAGTATCGTTCTTGAGCTACCAGCGCATATTTCCAGGTATTTTGGTCACCTGGCTGTTTCATGATCCCTAACACCTTGGCAAATGGACCTGAAGCCTTGACCCGGGATCGGCGCTCCATCATGCGGCTCATCTACACCACACGGGACTTGGCCCATTCTGTGCAACCTCCCCGCAGACGCCTGGTCCCGGGGACGAATCGAGCCCCTTCAAGCACTATCTCGTCCAAAGAGGAGCATGTGTCGCTGGATGCTGCTCCACAAACCACGACCCATTGACCCCCTTTCTATTCCGGCTGAATTGCCAATGACGATCAATCACCATGGGCTGAACCGTTTCGACACAACACCACGGGGCTCTCGGTTCGCCGGAAGTGCCCTGTCGTGACTCCTTGGCTCGTCCGTTCTCATATGACAACATTCATAAGGAAAATGTTGAGACTATATATTGACCACCTCGACCATTCATCTCGTCTCGTCCCAGTTCATCCAACCAGAGTCAGCATCCCTATCATCAAACATTGACACCACGCAGTTGATCGCCTCGCAAATTTTCAGCATGCTTTTACTCGGTGCCACAATTCTCCTGCTCGGCCAGGCGGCCGCCTCACCCATGGAAGTCACCGCCCGTCAGGCCAACTGTCCCCCGATCCACGTCTTCGGCGCTCGTGAGACTACCGTTTCGCCAGGTTTCGGCTCTGCTGGCACCGTCGTCAACTCCATTATCCAAGCCAACCCCGGCACAACTTCCGAGGCCATCGTGTATCCGGCATGTGGCGGCCAGGCCAGCTGCGGCGGCGTCCAGTATGCCGACTCCGCCCGCCAGGGCACTGCTGCCGTGGCCACTGCTGTGAACGCCTTCAACCAGCGATGCCCAGACTCGCAGATCATCCTCGTTGGCTACTCTCAGGGTGGCCAGATCATGGACAATGCATACTGCGGCGGCGGCGACACGAGCGCCGGTATCACCGACACAAGCATTCCCATCTCTGCATCAGCACAGCAGATGATCCGCGCCGCTATCATGATGGGCAGCCCTCGCTTCGTCGCTGGCCAGTCTCAGAATGTTGGCGACTGTCTCGCCCAGGGCGTAGGTGTACTCCTTCCATCACTGCTGTGATATCGACTAATACTTGTCAGTTCGCGGCCCGCCCGGCCAGCTTCCAGTGCCCCTTTGCGGCGAATATCCAGTCGTACTGTGATGCACCTGACCCATTCTGCTGCAACGGCAACGACGCCGTGCGCCACCAGCAGTATGGTACTATCTTTGGCGCAGAGGCTTTGACATTCGTTAATAGCAAGTTGGCTTAAAGGGTGGGGAACCAGGATTGTATTTTTTTCAAGTTCATATCCAGAACTTTGATGAATTGATGACTTTGGCTTGGTGTTGATCAACCAAGGGCCTGTGATTTCACTTTTTATCGGTTTGCGCAGCGCAATTGCAACATCCGATCATCTGATGGTCTTCATAATCATCAACAGACGCTCTGGGCTTTGCGGCACATGGCTGCAGCTGAAAACCCATCCAGCCTTCCAAGAGCATATAATAAGGCCGTAGGTGCCGATTGTGGAGAACACCAAGCGTAGGCCAAGACGAGAAAGTGGTACATGTCTAGCCGGTGATCCTTCGTCAACTTGGCGATACCCAATTTTGGTTTTAGTAAGTGAATGTGACCAAAATCGGAGGCAACATATGGATTGAGACTCATTAGTCTGAACAATCCAGGCCTTGGCTTGTGAGTTTGTCGTCATTCGCCAAGTAAGGCTGACCTGTCTCATATCAGTGCCATTTGGTCAGTCTTCATGGCACTCTATCTCATCGACTATTGCCGGGACACATTCTTGTAATCTTCAACATTTCATGAGTGGATGAAATCATTGTCTCCTGAGTTTCTGTTCATTTTCTGGTTTTCTCAAAGCTTCTACGACACATCTCCAATATGCGTGTTCCAACTATTGCATTGGCGTTCTTTCTGGCCACCACAGTGCCTTCGGTACAAGCAGATGATGGTGGCCTAGCCTTCACTGGCCCAGATCCAGATTCACCCCTCAATCTCTCTTCGAACGCTATTAAGATCTCCTGGACAATTGATCGAGCTAGGAGCATCGGTAATTGGCAGCACTGGCGCTCATTCGACCTGCATTACATCACCTTGACCAGCGGGGGCACGACAGTCGACTACACCATTGGCAGAAACATCAGCATCCCTGACGGCGAAAGCAGCTTCACATGGAATCCCTCGAGCATCTTGGAAGGACTTAATGATAGCGGTAATGGTGATCTTTGGCTCGAGGACGGCGAGGAACACTATTTTGAGGCGCGGATCAAAAACATGGGCAGGTGGGGGGCAACGACGGTGCCGAGCGAGAAGTATGCTGTGGAAGGCTATGATCGGATTGGAAGCTTGGCTGCCGAGTTGAATTCTTCATTTCTCAAGATGGCGGTTGGGCTGGCTATTTCAGGTGCTTGGATAGCCCTCTTCTAGACCACCTCGTATTGCAGGTCAGAATCTAGAGTACGGAATGAGGAGAAATGCTTCAGCGAGCACATTTCTGTGTGATTGGACTTGCATTTCACTGCAGGCTCCGTGCCCTTGATTATATTGTGACCTCTCTCGGGTTGAATATGACTATCTTCGCCATGGTCGATCTTATAGCTCTGTCAAACCAATATGCTTTTCAATGGTTCATTTAGCAAGACCACCTTACAGGCCATGTTCAATCGATCCGTCCTGTCTGTGCAAAACAACCCATGTGCCCCGTTCTCCATACCAAACCACGATCTGCCAATGCTCTCCGCTCAGAGCTTCGTGCGGCGCTGTCTCTTTGCGAGGGGATGGGTACCCTGTCCTTGTCTTTTCTTACCTACAGAGCGAGGAACCGCCTCCTGTAAACCGTCGTCGCTCAGCGCATCCAGTTCGGCCAGAAAACCTAGCATGGGGAACTGCCATCCCGCCGTCAGCGTCTTTTGTCACAGCCGGAGCCTGCAGAGTTGGTCGACCCGGCCGATGTGCCTCTCTTGGCTTTGCCAGACGACCTGACGTCCATCGTCTGTCGTGAAGCCTGACAGGAGTCTGGTGTGGGGGCTCGATGAGGGCCTGCGTCCCATGTCGACGCCTCCAACTACACCCTCCACTGTAGGGTGAGGCTCAATGAGAATTGAAAGGCTCCCTCAGGGTCGGCCTTGATGTGCCGAGCCGTACATACATATCCACGCTGCCTGCAATGAGACTTGGGCCTACGACAAGTCGATCATGGGTCAATTGCAAGGTCTGTATATAAATTGCCTAGAGGTGATAGGCAACATCCGTCCTTTATGTGATCCGTGAGGTTGATATGGTCCAACCAACCTGCCACGTGATTGGTCTAGTATCCAGCAGGATGGCTTATACGACCAATGCGGCGATGATGTATGAGAGCCGCATATACGCGTACACGCGAGACGCTCACACTGTAAGCAACCACTTGCTTGCCTGAATGACGGCAACTTGAATCCTCAAGCTGCGATTGAGGATAATAACATACACGCGCCATTGAAACGCGTCTTTGCTCGTTCTTGATCTCGAAATCGCAACCACCACACAGATAGATCGCAATGTCGATTCCCACATCCAAGCTGCTCCGCCGCGCCTGCAATCACTTGTCAATCCCCCCGGGTCGCAGGTTCGCAACGACTCTGGCAGATACGCATTGCCAGGAATTCACCCTCCCCGATGGCCGGACTCTAGGGTTTGCCGAATACGGCGATCCTCGAGGTCAACCTCTCCTGTACTTCCACGGCTTCCCTTCCTCGCGCCTCGAGGCGTCGGTCATGGACGACATGGCTCGTCAACGCAAGATCCGCCTTCTGGCCCTCGACAGACCGGGCTTCGGCCGCTCGTCCACCCAACCAGGACAACGAATTCTCGACTGGCCGACCGATGTCGTTGCTTTCGCAACGGGCCAGAATATTGACCGCTTCGCCGTCATGGGCGCTTCCGGCGGTGGCCCCTACGCACTCGCTTGCGCCCGGGCGCTGCCCCGCGAAATGCTCACGGGCGTGGGACTCTTCGCCAGCGGTCCACCTTGGTGGGCAGGGCGGCAGCACATGTCTCTGACCCGGAGGGTGACAAGCCGAATGGCGAACCAGTGGCCGTGGGGCTTGACGATCTTGCTGCAGGGGCTCGTTGACACGGCGCGATGGCTCCTGGGCACCGCAGTGATCCGAAAGCGACTCGATGCATGGCTTCAGGAGGAACAAAATAAGACTAAACCTGAACCCACTTCGGAAACATCAGAGCCGCAGCGGCCCATCTCAGAAGCGAGAGACAATCTGCTACGAATGCTGATTGACGAGCCGTTCAGACAGGGGTGCGAAGCGACAGTCCATGAGGCGAAGCTCCTATCGGCCGACAGTTGGGGCTTCGACATTGAGGATGTTGGGTATGAAGGCGTGCACGTCTGGCATGGAGCGAAAGACAAAAACGCACCGATCCCCTTGATACGACACATGGTTGACAGGCTACCACACTGTAGGTTCACGGAACTGAGCGATGACACCCACTACACAATGTTTCAACATATGGCTGGGGCACTGGACGATCTTATCCCGAAAGAGGCTCCATAACCAAGACATAATTAAGATATCAAGCGTGGTTGGCAGTCCGTTGTCGACGCTCACATGCATGCACTTCGCCACTCATGTTGGCCCGACCTCATAACTGTTGTCTCGGACCAATAAACATGGAACTCTTTTTCCAAACAGCGTCAGTTGCAATGGACCCCGAGGCTTGTGTTTCAACCAGGGGCGGTTCGCGACCGCCTCAGCGACGCCGAAATCACATGTGTCATTCGGACCAGAGTATCAGCCTTGCCATCCTTGCTCTTAAGCTCAGTATGTGACGCGGTCTCGGCACGGGCGTGGACCATGCCCACTTGCACATGCTCCATTCTGAATTTAGTCCGCAGTGACCGTTGCTACAGCGCACTCCCTTAGTCATAGGACAGCTTTCTGGGCAGATTCTGGAAGCTTGTAAGCTTTGCGAGTCATGAATGTCGGCGCACCATGTGTAGCAATGCAGTGGGGGGAGGAGTCAGGCATTGCATGAAGGTGATGTCGACAGGGCTGGATAAATTGCATGACTTTACGTCAAAGCGACATACGCGCTGCATTTCTAAAAGTCTAAAATGCCCTCCCGTTTTAAAACAAATGCTCAGTTGCTATAAGCAGGGTAGTCGGTGTACTTGATGGCGGGGTCCTCGAACGGTCCGTAAAATCGGCTGCGATCGTAGTCGGCCAGCGGTAGGCCCTTGCGCAGCCTCTCAGGAAGATCCGGGTTGCTGATGAAGTACCGACCATAGGCGATGGCGTCGTACTTCCCGCTCTCGATGACACCCCAGGAGTTCTGGTCGTCAAAGCCACCTGCCGAGAGGAAGGGCGTGCTGCCAAAGATCTTGCGGAAGCCCGAGAGGTCGACGTTGGGCAGGTTCCAGGAGTTGAGAAATTTCTGCTTCTCTTCCTCGGAGAAGATCTGCTCGTAGCGGGGCTCGATAAAGCTGACGTAGGAAAGGTTGGGAAGACGCTCCTTGAGGCCCCTGGGAGAAAGTGGTTCCACGTCTCGACACGCTGCTCGCTGCGCGCCTGGTTGAAGAGGCCAAAAGGGCGACAGGCGGATAGCGAGGTTTTCCTGGCCAACATCCTGGGCGAGTTTCTCCATGAGCTCAAACACAAAGGTGCATCGCTTCTCGGGCGAGCCGCCGTACGCGTCGGTCCGTTTGTTCGAGTTGGAGCTGAGGAACTGCTCAGGGAGATAGCCGTTGCCGGCGTGAAGCTCAACGCCATCAAAGCCGACCTCGATTGCCCTCTTGGCGGCATTGCGATAGTCCTCAATAGTTCTCTGGATATGCTCGTGCGTCAACTCAATGGGCGGGTGGTCGGCTATTTTGACGGGAGTTGATGTGTGGGGTGGAGGGTAGGGAAAGGTTTCATTGGGATCATCCCATGGCACTGCTGACGGAGCCACAATGGGGGTTCCCGTGAGGTGCGGGATGTTGGCCCGGCCCGAGTGCCAGAGCTGAGCGTAAATGAAGGCTCCTTTGGCATGGACACCCTCGACGACCTTTTTCCAGCCTTCGGCTTGTTCTTGGGTGAAAATGCCGGGGACGCCAGGCATGCCGTTGCCCTTGAAATACTATTGTTAGAATGATACTTGACGAAACAAGTTTCAGTACGACAAGTGGCTTGCATACCTCGAGTGAGGGGGGGAGGCCCTCAGAGATAATCAGGCCACCATCCGTCGCGCGTTGAGAGTAGTACTCAGCCACGGCATCATTAGGAAGCCAGACGCGGTTCGGGTTCTCGAGGGTGGAGTTGACGTTGACAGGTGTTCCGCGGTTCCGGGTCAGTGGTGCATGCACGACTCGGTGCTTGAGCTCGATCTTGCCATTGGCGATCTTGAGGGGCTGGAAGAGTTGGGACTCGGACCCCGTGATGAGAGCGTCACCCATGTTTGGCTCGAGGTCTGATGAAAGGCACGGCCGCGTTCGTTGGTCTGTATTGTGCGCTCTGACTGCGTGAATAGAAGGATAGAGTTTTCACAACAAAATCGGTAAGATGCTGTGCGGCGATGGGTATCAGCAGGTGATATGCAACAGATGTGACAGGTTACGTCGCCAGAACATCAGCAAAGAAGGGCAATTTACCTGGAGGCCAGTAGATTTATGAGAAGACCCAGACTGATTCTCCAGGACGCCCCATCATTCCTCCCCACACTATGTCGCATTAGGAGGCTTCGATGTCGCATGCAGTTCGTGTGCGGCGAAACACCAAGAGTTCCTGGGATGAAGAGATGCTGGTTGGTCAAAAATCACTCAGATCAACATGTCTTCGCCAGGTAATCCAAGTGCTCTGCAGCAGATACCCCTGATGGTGTTATGCATCTCATGATGATGAACCCATCAGGAAGCGAGGTTGGTCACTGCCGGACGGTGACCCTCCTCCTTGGTCTCTTGGCAATGGGACATGTCCCCTGTCTTTTCATCTGATTTTCAGGGGTCTTCGGCCGGATCCCCGTGCCGGCTGCATGACCCCTGCCAACCTCTTCATCCAAGATCAAGAGGCGCTTTTCCCCGTCGCATCTCTTGCCCGCTTAGTCCCGTCTTCCGCCGTTTCTTCGACCAGCTTTGACGTAGCCGAACAGGACAAGACCGTGCTTCGAATGCTGGCCTCGATCTGGGCCAACGAAGAATACGTCCCATTCCTTTTTTCGACCCCTACTGCATCCTTGTACCAAGACCTGCAGCCGTTGCTGCTACGTTACTGCAGTAAGGGTTAATATGATTCATTTCATCTTCAAGACCCGACATGACCTTTTGTTCCAGATTTCTTCAGCAGTGCCCGCTGATCTCGTGACCCTGGGTCGATCTCAAGGGCCGCCCCCCCTTACCTGCAGCAGACTCCCGTCTTTTACAAAGTAAGCTTGTAAGGCTGCCTGTCTTTCCGGTTTCCTTTTTTCCACCTTGCCGCTTTTCCATCTTACTAGAGATTGAATCATTGTCGCCATGAGTTATCCAGGTGCGGCACCGCCGCCGGCCGGCGTCGTGGCAGATGTCGACAACCCGCAGGATGTGTTGAGGACAGTCACCTACGTCACGCAGGGTCTGACCGTTTTCTTTTCCACCCTTTTCATCGCCGCACGTCTGTATTCCAAGACCAAGGTCATGGGCGGCATTGTGAGCTGGGACGACTGTGAGACTCCACGTTTTCTCCCCCCCCCCCCCCAAAAAAAAAAAAGAAAAGCAATGTTGGAACTGACAAGACATGATCAGATGCGACATACTCTTCATGGGTAACAACCATTGACCCTATGGATCCATGCAGACGAACACTGACAGGAACAGGTCCTCATGATCGGGTATTGCATCACCGCATGTTTTAGTGAGTCGGTCGTTGTGCAGTGCTCCAGAGAGATATACCTTGACTTACACGCGAGTCAGTGACATACTATGGTGCCGGCCTTAATCAATGGGACGTCCGAGTGGAAGACATTCAGCCATTCTTCAAGGTACGCCCGATGATTTCCCTTGCTATCGCGTTGCACAACCTCGTCTCTAACATGGTCGCCACCAGTCCGGCTACGCAGCAACGATCTTCTACGCCCCCATGGCCCTCACCGTCAAGCTCGCCCTGATGCTCATCATCCTCCGCGTCTTCGGCTCCGTACACAAAAAGGTCATGATTGGCATGTACGCCTTCATCGGCATGATTGTCATCTACTATGGCCTCGGCATTTTCATCAAGATATTCGTCTGCTGGCCCATCTCGGCCTACTGGCACGGCCACACGGAGAAGTGCCTCGACCAGAGCGCCATCATCACGGCCGACGCCATCATCAGCGTCCTCAGCGACCTCGTCATCCTGCTGCTGCCTCTGCCGCTGACCTGGTCGCTGCAGTTGCCGCGGAAGAAGAGGCTCCGAGTGATCGGCATGCTGTGCGCCGGTGGCGTCGCCACAGGGTTCAGCGTGTACCGCCTCATCCTCATTCTCAAGGACGGCAAGTCTAGGAACCAGACCATCGTCTTTACGAAGGTCGTTTTGTCGGGGTGAGTAGTGCCATAGTCAGCCAATCGACCGATCGGGGGCTTGAGTGACGAAACAATATCCTCTTGGTGTTCCATGCTAACGAGTGACCAGCAACGCCGAGGCTGGCATCGGTCTTATCTGCGCCTGTCTGCCGGCGATCAACGCTCTGTGGACGCGTAAGATCAAGAGCTCCTCTGCCTACGCTGGGTACGCTGCCCATGACAGCCGCTCCGGCCTCGACGGGTCGCAGCACGGCGGCATCATGTTGACGCGGTCGGTGCACATTCATTCGTCCAAGAGCGCGAAGGAGACCACGGATTATGGGTTGGGCAACGACGAGGCGGGCTTGACGTCAAATATTCAGGCCAACCCCCACAGCAGCCGTGACAGCAACAGGTCAGATTCGCTGAAATAACAAGCATGTTCCGTTCGAGCATTTTCTCGTTAGTAGGTTCGTGTACTTTTCACGCATTCATTCCGGGTTGTACAGCGTTGCATGATAGGTAGAAAAGGTCGTAATGTAAGGAGGAGTCCAGTTTGCTTGACGGAGGCTGGCTGATCATGTCTGTTCCCAAGTATTCGCACGAGTGCCCGAGTTACGCTTGTGACTTGCACCAGCCATGCTGAGCAAGTCTAGCTCTAAAAACGTGGGTTCTCAGGGTCAAACTCAATCGTCCCTCGTTCAATCCATCGGATACCCCCTGTCTGGGGATCCATGATGCAGGCGTAATGCGTGCACTCATTGATGATGGGAAACTCCATCATCCAAGCCTGTAATGCCTTTTCTCTCACACCCTTTGTGGGCCGCACTTCTCGATGCTCAATTCCCTCTCCGAGACACTGGCCGTTGGGCTCGTCCTTCTCTGTCTCGTGTTGGCTGTCATTTCTACTACCGACCGTATGCAGCAGCCACTGCTGCTGCATCATGTCCATGCGCTCATTTGAGTCTTCCAGAAAGAGCTCGGCGCCGAGGAGGGTCGTTTGCGGCTCGCTCGGATCCGAGTCGGGGCTCGGCTTCGGCCCGCAACAGCGCGAGCCGTGGGTATCGTGGTTGGCTTGTACGATGAACTGGTTCGAGGTCTTGACCTTGCCAGTGTGGACGTCTTTCTCGATGACGGCCGACTCTTTTCCGTCACAGAGCGTCAGGTAGCATGGAGACGTTGCTTCCTTGGCCAGTTGGTTTACCAACGAGACGAGCGGAGTTGGTGCGTTGTCGTTCAATGGTGTTTGAGAGAGTGGCCAGCGGCGTGGATTGAGAATGACCGATCGTAAGATGGACGAGATAGACGGCCGTAGCCCAAAGAGTACAAGGATCTGGTGCTTACGCAGTGCAAGCTTCGAGCCTTCATGTGTGGGCCGATAATTCAATGACAGAGACAGGCCAGGCCTACGGAAACACGTCAGCAAGTGAGCATGGAAAATCCATTTTTCTCTCTTACCTGACAGCCGTCAACGTTCCAACAAAGCCGGCGTACGTGACGGACCGCGCGATGACCCGGTTGGGGTCCTCGCGCGAGTCGACAAACTCGGCAATCATAAGCAGCTCCCTCAAGGGGTCCATGGCCCAGTCGAGTGTACGAAAGTGCATCAGCCGTCCGTTCCTCTCGGAAGCCTTGGGACGATGGGGCTCGGTCAGGATGCATCCCGCTGTGCAGCCCATCAGTGAATCGAGCAGGACGTTGAGAGCAACGACGAGATAGAGGTCTACACCTGCCACCTTGGCGATGCTCCGCGCTTCTCGATTCTGTTCGTCATCGTTCAATCGGCGCAGTAGCGACCTGGCGAGAAATTTCACGGCGCGGCACAGGAGAGGATACTTGAATATGGAGGCGAGCAGGTCGTCGAAGATGTTGGTGACATCGCGCATCTGCGGCGCGAAATCGCGCGCTACCTCGTCGTATCGATGCTCGGGCGACAAAGCGACATCAATGCGGTAGATTGGTACGGGACCTTCTGGAAGAGGCATCTGAAATCGTGAACCAGACGCAGGTCCGAAGCAGTCCGAGACGGTATGGAAAGAGCAATATTCGTGGTGCCAGCGGGAGAGGGTGAAGTTTTAGACGAGGCTGAGGTTGGGTCGGAGCTTCGGAAGGTGAGGCCCACGCAGCAGATGCCTGCCCTGCATCCTGCCACGCGCCCCAATCTTAGCGTGCGTCTGCCCAGAACTTCGCCACGCAAGCCTCAACTGGACCTGGAGCTGTGTTCTTCGTAGCTACTGATGGCCTACTATTATGTCATCAAGGTAGTTGGAGCCCACCCCTCTCCTTGTAAATGTCACTCAAGTCTCAATTCTGTGTCCAGCCAGAGCCCATGAAAGGAGCAGAGAACGCAAGCCTACAAGGGACAGGGACCCCCGGTGCTAGCCCCGGATCGGGCCGCCATCGTTGGGTCCACTTTATCCGGTCTCTGGCGGCCCCACAGCGCACTCGATCCTCAAGAGACTTTGTTTCTTGTTCATGCTCAGTCAGATTTCAATCGCTAGTGGTCTTCTCGAAACTCCTTTGTGTAAGTTGTGAAATAAGTGGAAACTACTCCTCGGAGCATCTCCGAGCAAACAATGCGGTTGGATCGAGCGTAGTCAGTTATGTAGTTTTGGCAAGTCCTCCATCGAGAGAGAAAGAATAAGCTTTGGTTTTCGAACAAAAGCAAGCAATCTAGCTATGCGGCATCCCATTCGAAGCTCCCTCTCCTTCAACCCGTGACAAACTACCACGTTCTCGTCGTTCTCTTATCAACTTCAACACCTCGTCTGAATCTGCTTTCAGAAATTCCAAGCTGCTCGCTGTATAAAGACGAATACCACAATCAGCCAAGATCTGATGGCTCTGAACAAGACTGAACAAATATCGCCAGGGGAACAAGATCAAGAAAGTTCGGACGGACAATGTCCTTGCTTTGTCCCAGAATCCAACCCATTACCAAACACCTTACCAAGCGCCAACTCTATCCGAGACTTGGTCTCCTTCACCATCAACACTGCTCCTCCGGATCCGATTAACATGGCACTTGGTCAGATCCAGCATACTCTTCAGTCTCTACTCATCTCAGGCTTTGAACGACCGTTCGATCACACCACGGACAATGCCAAGCTCTTGGGCTGTGTCGAGCTTCTTGATCAATATTTCTTCCATCACACGTTGACTCGTCCGAGCTCTGAGTTCGTCTCATCGGGTTCTTTCCATCATCTTGAAGATGGGGTCTTTCCTGCCGGTGCCGTCCTTTTGCCAAAGCGCAATTGGGTTCATCTGACCGTCAACATCCCGGACATGTCCGCTGTCAGCGGCTGTCTCCTCTCGTCGTCCCGCGTTCGCGCTCTCATCACTGTCCGCTCTGCCTACCCGCTACTGTCCGGCGGCGTCCGTCCGGTGGCCTTTGCTGCTGCCATTGAGGGCCTGATCCATGAGATGGTACATGCATATCTGCTCGTCTTTGGCTGCGATCGCCGTGAGGACTGTCTCAACCGAAAGTTCAAGAACGGGGACCGCCGAGATTGGCACGGACGACACTTACACAAGTTACTTACACATGTGTATGAGACTATTCAGGAGTGGCACATTTCCCTGTCGGACTTTGGGTTGGTGTATATGGAGGATCGAGAGTACTGTTGCTAAAGGTTTCGATTTCAAGGAGGGATGAATTCGTCTTCTCTACTGGTTTACTGAAGAGGCTGAACAGATCGTCTAACGATGGGACAATCAAGTCTTGCGGTCAGAAGAATATTCCTTTGTTCGTGCCTACGGTTGTAGCCGTCATGGAGCTGCTTTCCTGATAGTGGACTGATGGAACGAATGCAAAGATGTTACCCATTTCTCAAACTGGGCAAAGGAGTGTTACCGAGTCAAATGACCTCCATGTCATGCCATTCCTCTCTGTTGCAACAAGATCTGCATTGCAAATTAGCAAGGCTCTGTCGAGGGATAAAGGCCATAGCTCGTAAATATGCCGAGGATGCCATCGTCCAGCTGACATGCACGTTTCACTTGCGTTCTTGGCCCAGGCACTTAACTCCTAAATGCCCGTGTAATTCCAAACACACAAAATATTGGGTATCATCTCAAGTCGGGTGGTTCTTGTCGGCCTCGAAAATTATTCCTCTGGAGCTGCAAAACATCCTGCTGAGCATTAACTGCATCGTCACAATACGAACTACGTGTTCTTGCAATCCTCGGTATTCCAGCGTTCTCGTTCTCCGCTATATCGTGTAGATAGGCAAGTTCCATAGGTGGTCGAGTCAAGATGGCGTTGCTGATATTCCTGCAAGCGGCGCACCCGTCAGATACCTTTCTCTCGGACAGAGGAGATGTTCGAACCAAGAATCAACTTACAAGATAGAAACGTACAAAATGCCTGTCAAATACGTGCAATACATCGTCCCAAAGCCAAGAGCGAGCATAAGATACGCCAAGAAGACCTGGCATCTCGGCAGCTCCTGTGCAGGGGATCACAAAACGGTGGGCAGATCAGCTGGATAAACTGCCATGTTGAGGCCCTGCAGGGACGTCCAGATATGTCACCTTGCCAATCAGCAATCTGTCTCGCACAATACTAGACTGGGCGAGCCCTGAGCTGCAGGCGCGAGAATTTACTCAGGATACAGCCATCCGGGACAGCAGAGGACCAGCGGAGACCGGACGATCGTCAAGGCTGTCGCCAAGAACCTTCAGCTGTGCAGACCCGCGGCGGCGCAGTCTCACAAGCGCCTGGAGCCATGTTCTTTCAGTCTGCTGCCTATGACTTGTGTATCACTGCTAATGGCTATCAAATTTGCGGTTGCAAGATAAATTGGCCAAGGGCATCTCCTCTTCGTATCAGTGGGCGGACGGCCGGCAAGATTTCAAAGCCCTCGACCCAAGGGCTCAGGATTGCCATCTTGCTAAGGGGCTCGGCAATGACTGCCTTGGGGAACAATAAGGGAGACGTGCTGCAGAGTTGCAGATCGTAACGAGAGCCAAACAGGCAATGCACAGCCGGGCCAGCACTTAAAAGGGGCGCAAAGTGACCAGGTCTTTCTTCGTCAAATGGGAATCACAGGGGAAGCGCCTCCAAGTTTCAGATGCGTCCTTCCTCCCCTTCAGACGCAATATGACTGACCACTGCCGGCAAAAAAAGGAGGGCATCGTGAGAAGAGCACTAATTTACATGACTAGCTAAATAGTGCTGGCTGGACCAATTTTTCTCGTATCCGACGAGAAAGTGGCACGTGCCCCGCTCGCCACGGAGACTCGATCCCCATGCCTGCCTGCCTGCCCTATTTCGGATGCAGACAAATCTGGGAGCGCGTCGACCCCCGTCAAACCTTGGTTATGGGAGAGGTCTCAGAGCATGGACATTGATGGCAAGGGGTTGAGCTAATTCTACGCGTAGACCTGTCAAAATGCAGAAGAGCGTCTCAATTAGATCTCAGGGATGGACAAGACAAGTCGTGAAGATCAAGTGAGTCTGAACGTGATAGTTATGAATTGCACATGATGGTATACAGGTAGACCCTCTGGTAGGACTCGCAAGCGCCTTGTTGCTTGCGGGTAGCTTTGGAAAGCCGACATACGTGACCAGGCACAGATCACCTCATCGCTCAGCTTAGTGGCTATGGGCCATGCCCTAGCCAGTTGCAGCAGTTTTTATTTTGGTGTGTACGTAGCCAGGGGATCAGATCATCAGCGCCGCGGCGCGTCAGTGGCAAGCGTTTCTTTGACAGCAGTGTCGAGAGGGGAGAGAGGGGGACCGCTCGGTGGCTGCAATATTGCATGCCATCATGACGCGTTTCGAGGTGCCCCAAAGCCTGCTTGCAATGGACGAAGGAGTGCAATGCTGAGCCGAGCAGCCGTTGGCCCCATCGGGGGCTTCGAGACTGGCAGCAACTTCAAAAACAAGACATTCATGTGCAAGCCGTTGGAGCCGAGCGCATTCCCAACCTATTTTTTTTGAGTTGGCTGACGGATTGATGGGCATGACTGATTGAGCTAGCGCTCCCCCCTTTGACGTAAACGAGGTCGATCCTTTTTTCGTTTCCGCCAACATGGCGACCCTCAGAGAAGGAAAATTTCCCAGCCGACAGATCACAGTATCGAACCAAACGTAGGATTGATTCATCGTGTCGTGCACGGCGTCGCAAGTGTGGTTGGAGACGAAAATAAGCAAACATATGGGGGCGATGAGTTGGAAGACCAGGGCAGCAGCGGTCTGGATGCATCTTCAGCCCCCCCTCCCCCCCAAAAGGCTGTACCCGAACATGGGTCCGTGTATGCATCCTTCCCGACAACGACCCAAGATTTGCATTCATCCATCCGCGTGTGCAGGAAGATGCACCTCTGCTGGGGCTGATTGGCAGGCTTGTGCGATTCTTGTGTGTGGTTGGTAGAAAACAGGGCTCTCGATGCAACCCCACTAAACGTTCGATCGAGATGGTAAGACCAGTTGCCCTATTGAGCGGCGAAGGAAGCATCGCATATATGTGTGTCTTTGACGTCAAGTGCTGAAGAAAAAGGACCTTCTTCGCAGGTATTGGTTGGGATTCACAGCCTGAAACTCCACGAGAGTCAATACCCTAGGAGTCGAGGTACTCGCGAGCCTGCGAGAGATGGCCACTCCGCCGAATTGGCCCTTTGCCCAATTATCGTCGGTACCCGCCGTTCTGAGGAGCCCTTTAGTAATGTCAATGGAGTCCCAGCCAGCCACAGGTCGGGCTGACCCATTGAGAGAAAGAGAGAGAGAGAGATGTCTGCATCGGAGACCCAATTATCCGTAGGGTCCTATTGTGGTCCCAAGCCGATCCAGAGATGGAATTGTTTCGGTCGCCGGCGTCGCTCACTGTTACCGAAGGAATATCGAATACCTCAGCAGCGGCCGGCAACTCCCTTGCCCTCTCCAGGAAGGCGAAGTAAGTCAACATTGGGTATGCCGGGGGGTTCTGATTGCATCCAGGACCCACCAATGAATGTGACACCCCTGCCAGATGCCAGACGTCCAGGGACAAGACGACTTTATTGAGAAGATCTCCGAGAGACAAGCGAAGCTAGGAAACGAGAAAAGGGTTTTTTCTCCTTTGGGAGAGGTTTTCTCCTCTACCGCCGTCCTCTCCACTGACACACACGGCGCCGGGCACACGACACACGACACCCCTGGGGCTAGGAGGCAATGGATGGGTTCCCAAGGAGTCGAGCCTCGGTCGGCGGCGCCAAGGCGGGGTAGCGTCACGGCAGTCCTGACTCGCACGCCATACCACCAAGGGCATTTGGTCGTGTGATCGTGGAGGAACGACCCTGTTCATTTCACCCAAGAGTCAATCGGAGACGCGCCCGAGTGTCTCGCCTGCATCTCGCTGTCTTTCGTCGAGTGCCTTACCGCCCTGGCTCCCGCTGCCACTGGAATGGCGTGGCAGCCCTTCGGGCGCGATGAACAGCTACAGCGGAACCCAGGGCGTGTTTCTCCCATATTCGTCGCGGTTGAGGGCGGGTGCTGTGCCACCTGAGGAGATGCTCGGGATTTGGTGGGAGGGAAAGGGTATTCATATTGGCACAAGCTTTCCAGGGATATCAATGCCATTCTTGGCAATTAGGTTATGCCGGGACGTTCTTTTGTCGAGGATCTTCGTCAGCTCGCGTGCCTTGTATTTTCCTGGGCGGGTGGTCAATACGTCGGCTGCGTAGGCAGTCAGTAAGTAGGTAGCTGATCAGGACGGGGCTGCCAAAGGATGGGGATGTGACACTCAACGTGACGGCGGAGATTCGATGCAAGCAGAACCTACGCTGTCGGGACAGCCGACACGCGATCAGGAGGAGCCAACGACGATACGAGGCCCATGAGTAATTTGGCCTGTGTTTGCTAGTCCCACCCCAGAGCACCTGCCCTGCCTGGCCCCGAAAAGGGCCCCAAAAGCCCCAAAACCGAGGAGTCAGCCCCCAAGAGACACCCCCCCCCAAGGTCCAGCCAAAGCCTCCTCCCCCAAAGCAAGTAAAATATCGGGACAGCGCCATCGCCCAGCGCCACTCCGCTTAGCATGGAAAAGGGTACAGCACCGAGAAGATGTGTTCGAAGCGGATCCTACGATCTACGAATAGACTGGGGCGCACGCGACACTACACTCCCTTTCATTCCGTCTTCGCCCTGGATCTCGCGGCCCCCTCCACCCTCGCCCCCCTCCCCGGCCGGGTTGGCCCCTCGTTGACAGCACAGCTTGTAACTGCATTTCCTTGTTGGGCCCCTTCCTTCCTTCCATGATCCAGGGTCAGGCTCCCGGGCGTGGCCCGTGAGTGACGGATGGGTATGTGTTACCGACTAAGGCAAGGCCAGGTACCTGCTGAGGTACCTTGCCTTACTTCTAAAGTAGCCCCCCCCCTAACGGCAACCACGATCCCGTCGATTTCGTAACATCCTGCTCCTGCCCACTTTCTCCTCCTTTCACCACCTTCAACTCTCCTTCGGGACCCCTTCACTCTCTCGGATGGCCTGGTGACGGACGCTTCAACACGTTCCGCACCACTCGCTCCACGCCCACCCAAGCTGCCGCGGCCATGGCTTTCCTCGGTTCTCCAGCGCCTTTCTTCTTCTCCTCCTTCACCGTCGCCATCCTCGCCAGCAAGGCCGTTCACCTCATCGCTCACTTCTCCACTGTTCCCTTCAGCGCGTTCATCATCTACCTGCCGACCTTCTTGATCTACGATCTGCTCGCCATCTTTGTACTTCGCCTCTTGTTACAGAATTCTCGGGGCGGCTTCTGGCTCATCCCCGTCTCCATCGGCTCTCTCATCTCGTAAGTTTTTTTTTCTTCGATATCCGTGCCCACCTGCCTCTCCTTGGCACACGAGCTACGCGCAAGTTTGTGCAGAGCTAGATTTGCACTCGAGCCGTCCCCCCTTCCCCGTCATGTCCGCGGGAAAGAGGAGAGGAATATAACTAACATGACAACCCTCTCATCAGCTTCATCGCAGTCGGTGGAGCTGCTTCTCAGCTCGGATTCTTCGCCCAAACCAGCGGCGAACTGCAATGGCGTGATGCTCAGGCCTACGCCAACAAGGAGGGTCTTGAAGTCCTCCTCTCCGGCAGTGCTGCCTTGCTGGCCTTTACCGGTGCCATCTACGCCGTTGGCTTCGTTCTCCGCAACATCCTGCACAATGCCGTCGGCAATGTTCTGCAGGCCTTCGGCGAAGATGTTCTGTCGATCCTCCGCTGGCTGTCCAAGTTTCGTTCTGCTCAACTTCGCAGGTCGCGCGCCGAGAAACGCGATACCCACCCCCTGAATAAGGATCGCGATGAAGAAGGTGCCGCCTCGGCCGAGATGCTGCTACATAACGGCACAGCGCGATTCAGTGAGGACCACTCCGACGTTTCTACGCTCCTAGACGAGTCGTTTCATGAGAAGGGTTACGAGTACGACCAGCCTGAGCTGAGCCGCCGACGCCGACGCCTCCCAGCTTGGATCGGCTTGCTCTTCTCTGCGATGTACCTGACCATTGCTCACATCACGCGGCCCGCACGGCCTTACGACTACATGTCCATCACCCTGCCCATCTCCATGCTGGACGTCTTCCAAAACCATGCCGACTACTGCACCCTGCAGAACAGCATCTATGACAACCCCTGGCCGTTTCCCGACCTGCTCGCGGAGGATCACTGGGAGAAGCCCGGTGCCAACTCCAAGGGCTGGGCACCAGGCTCCGATAGCAAGCTGGCGCAGGAGTACCGTGAGAGGACGCCGCAGTGGCTCCCCGAGGAGCTGCCGCGCGGCTTCTTCCGATGGGACCCCCTTCGCTTCAAGAATGGCTTCCTCGGATCGCACAAGCCCAAGGGGCCGGCACAGACGCCATTTTGCCCAAACGTCCCCCTGGAGCCGCCCTTCTACAATCCGGTAAACGACCCGCTTAAGATTACCAACCTCGACAATGATATCTTGGAGCCCCTGCGAAAGCCACTTGAAGACGGCTCTATCAAGATCAAGAACGTTGTGCTCGTTCTCATGGAGAGCTTGCGCCAGGGAATTCTGGCCGATCAAGCAAGGATCAGAGCCATGGAAAAACATTATGAAGTCGCACGAAGGGCGAGTCAAAGGCAGCGAAGGATAAGATCAACCAATTATTGTCCCAGATGGCTCCGCATATCGAACAGATCTCTGGAGTCTCGGTGGCTTCAAGGACTCCGCCCGGCAAGAGTTCCCCAAGGCAAAGAGGCATTGGACTGATTCCAGTGCAAAAGGATTTGGTGGCGTCAACGTCGTCGGCTCCTACACTGCTGCTTCCATGTCGACAAAGAGCTTTGGTTCGGTGCACTGCGGCCCTGGCCGATGCCCGTGGACAAATTCGACGAGGCTGACACCGACAGCTACCAGCCGTGCATCCCGCAAGTTCTCGACCTTTTCAACAAAGCCAAGGTTGATGACGAGGCGCCCAGCGATGACTTCCGCGATCAGGAATGGATGCCGGCCCTTTTCGAGGCGGAGGTGGAGGAGTACGACAGACAGGAAATCTTCGACCAAAAGATTGGATTCAAGCACATTGTCACGCGAAAGCAGATTGAGGAGAGTCCCAGGTTCAACTCGTCCAAGATCTTGAACCAGAAGGTAAACTACTTCGCATATCCCGAACCCGTCCTCAAGCCGCACATTTCAGAATTCGTGCGCAGCGCCCGCGCCAAGGACAAGCGCATCTGGATGTCGCATTTCACCAGTACAACCCACCACGCTTGGGATACCCCCAGCGATTTCAGCACACTCGATTACCTGCCCAGCAAGGGCAGCAACGCGTGGCACACAGATTTCAACAAATACCTTAACACCCTCCGCTATCACGACAAGTGGATGGGCGAGCTCATGCAGCTCTTCGACGACCTCGACATGACGAACGAGACGTTGATTGTCTTCATCGGTGACCACGGTCAAACATTTAAGGAGGACTACCGCAAAACGGGGACATACGAAGTGCCCCACGTCTCCGACTTCCGCGTACCCATTACATTCCGCCATCCGCACCTGCCGCGCGTACAGTCCGCCGTCAATGCGACGTCCATCTCTGTCCTGCCAACTATTCTTGATCTGCTTGTCAGCAGCGGCTCTCTCAACAAGCGCGATACCGCGATGGCAACGGATCTTGCGCAAGACTACGAAGGGCAGTCTCTTGTGCGGGAGTACAAGAAGAAGGACGGCAAGCGGCGGGCGTGGAACTTTTCAGTCATCAACTCGGGTGCCGGCATGTTGACTGTAACGTCAGCTGATGTGCCGTACAAGCTCAACATGCCCCTCGAAAAAGTGTTTGAGTACATGGTCTCGAACCTGGCGGAGGATCCGACAGAGCGAAAGGCCGTGACGGCTTGGACATACGACGAGATGGTCACCAGCGTCGAGAAGAAGATGGGCAAGGACGCCAAGGTCTGGGCCGAGGAGGCTGTCGCGGTGGGCAAGTGGTGGGCCAAGGAGCGGAAGCGGTTATGGAGGTATCGCACGCTGCCCTTCTACCCGGGCACGTCGGGCCTCAAGGGGCATGGCCCGCCACATGGCCATGGTCCGCCGGGGCATGGCCCCCCTGGGTTTGGCCCTCCGCGGCTCGGTCCCCCAGGACATGGCCCGCCAGGACATCGGCCTCCGGGACGAGGCCCACCACCACCTCGTCGTTACTGATACCATCAAGGGGCCGGCGAGCCCTTGTAAGATTACAAAGCACCAGCATCAACGATACATAGCTAATTTATTTTTCTGTTCTCTGAATGCCTGTTGCAATACCATGCCTGAGTGACAGTGATGGCGCTACCATCTGCCTGGTACCTTTTTTTTTTCGACGACGACCACAAGCAGGTAACACCAGCTAAGCGAGGACGCTGATACTCGTGAGGGTCCTAACGGGGGAGGAATTCCACAGCTACGCCACTCCATCGAATCTCAAAGAGCCTAGAACTCGCGTAACGCACGCTTCTTAGCATGACACGCCCTCCGCAGGGAGGCATCGTAGCGCTCGCGAAGGACCACAAAAATGAACGGGACCCAAAGCATTTGAATGCTACCGAGACCCAAGATCGCAGAAAGCTTGTCCCGACATCATGGGCGGAGTGGCCAGGGTCGGGGAGACGCACAACCCGCAGTCGCATCTCACCGCCAATACCTCGATCTCGAACCTCGACCAGTCACGACATGCTATATTAGGGGGGGGGGTTCAAAGAAAAAAGGGGCGGAACTCCAGTGCGGGAAGAAGAGCGGACGAGGAGATGTCATGGCACAGGCTACGCAGGCGCCCGCGCAGGCGCGCGTGTTGGAATTTCCCCTGTTCGTATTCGTGCGGAGTAGATACCAGGGGGGGGAGGGGGGTGGATGCCGTCAGCCCAGCCCCCAACCAAGAGCCGTGGCGTCGACTACTATACACTGCAATCGGGGAGCTGAAGAAAAAGAATAATGCTCCGCCATGAAGATGGGGCACGAAGCGGGCTGAAATGTTTCGGCAGGCGAGCAGCTTGTTGTTCTGGCCGGCACTCGCCCTGTATTGCGCCATCGAGGGAGGCACGCTGCTTCGGTTCCGTCGCTCGAGGGAGAGGAGGGCGTACAGCTGCGTGTGATGGAACGTTCGGCTACTGGTGCGCCCGTGCCTTGGGGACTGTGTAGCGGCGCTGGGCTGGGACTGCTTCTTCTCTGTTGTGTTCATTTGCGGATGGGATGGATGCGTGTGTGTTGCTTTGCCTGGTCTATCTCCCAGGGGGGCGGCCGGCGGTGATGACGATGCAATTTCGGGGGGGACGGTTCCATCTGCATTGCATGGTGGCCGTGCGTGATACGAAGCGCAAGTAGGTAGGTAGGTACCTTGCCCGAGTACGTCTCGGACAAATGCAGCGGGCATCTATTCCTTCGGTCAAGCCACCCAAGGTTTGCCTTTGCCCTTTGAAGTGTAGGTTTTATGAGTGCTGCTGGGGAAGGAGGTCATCGAGCCGACACAGGGTTGTCTCCCTGTTCGGAGAACAGTAGTGTAGATGGGCAGTGGCCTGGCCTGGCCCTTGAGGTGAAGAAGACTGAATCATTCAGACGTGGTTTGGCATGTGGGAGAATGCCACTGTCTGAGACTGTGCAGAACCCTCTTGAGGGCGGGCCTCCTGTCTCTTGGGGTCCTCAAGATGTTGAGCCTCGAAAGAACTAAGCTTTTGACAAGGTTCACAATGGACGAATACTAATTGTTTCAGGGGCACAGATGCTCGGCAGTGACATCGCCGCACTTTGGAATCCGGGGAAAAGGGGCTGTTGCTGCACCGGAGGCCGAAGGCAACAGGCAGGTTTCGAGGGTCATTTTATGGGCCCGCCGTGGACTGCTGAGTCAGCCCCCACCTGACGTCGGTCCCTTTCTCATCGCCGCTGCATCTTGAACATGGAGCATAACATCGCGACCTCCATCTCGATGCCACCGCTATAGCGCCTTGCTCCCAGCACGAAGTGTGCATCTATCAGGCATCTCAAAACGAGACAACTTTTGAGAGACAAGAACGAGAGCGCACATCACACCATGGATCCCCCGCCGCCACCCACAGGTGCCACATCCCCTCACCCCTGCCTCACAAAACTCGACCCCTCAACACCATACACCTTTCAACCCCCCGTCAAGCGCATCAACGAGGGCCCCGATGTCTCTACGTTTCTCGAATCAAAGGCTCACCGGGACATCACGACTTTCGTCCTCCAGCTGAACCGCTCTCTCTGCCCCGAGCTCATACCAGCCACTTCGACCACAAAGGAATCCATCAAGACGTATCCCTCAACCTCCATCCCCCCCGCCGCCGACCTGCCCTCCCCGATCCTTGCTCTGCAGTCACTTCTCCACTCGGCAGAGGCCCTCGTCACCGAAGCGCCCCCAGATCCGGGCCCTCGCCGGTTCGGCAACGCTAGCTTCCGCACCTGGTCCAAGCTACTCGAATCTCACGCGCCAACCCTCCTCGCCAATCTTCTGCCCTCCGAGATTCTCAACTTTGGCGGCTCTTCCCCGCTGCCAGAGCTCCAGGCCTACTTCCTCGGTTCCTTCGGCAGCCCGCAGCGTCTGGACTACGGCACCGGCCACGAGCTGTCCTTCCTAGCCTTCCTCGGCGGCCTCTACAAGCTCAACTTCTTCCCCTCCTCTCCGTCCTCATCCCTCGGCGACACGGAGCGCCTCATCGCACTCGCCGTCCTGGGCCCCTACCTGTCCCTCGTCCGCACCCTCATCAAGACCTACACTCTCGAGCCCGCCGGCTCCCACGGCGTCTGGGGCCTCGACGACCACGCTTTCCTCCCCTACATCCTCGGCTCCGCCCAGCTGAGCCGCGCCGTGCCGCCCTCATCCCCGATGCCCCAAGAGGGCTCCGTCCGCGGCGCCCGGGCCCGGCCGAACGTCGCCCGCCCGACGCCGTCGACACCGACCGCCGCGCCGCAAACTTTTTATTTCGCCGCGGGTGGGTTTCAATAAAAGAAGGTAAAGAGGGGCCCCTTTTTGGAAACACTGCGCCCCCTCTCTTTTTAAAAATAAGGGGGATCCCGCAGAGGTTGGGCCCAAAGAATA
>NW_003315028.1:203442-215281 GCF_000150825.1 Verticillium alfalfae VaMs.102
CCGGGACGGCTCTGATGAACCAGGACTCTCGGGGGGGTGCTGGGGACCCGGTACGTGTCCCGCAGCCGCCGCCGCCGCCGCCGCCGCCGCCATTGTCGCGGGGGGCGGGCGAGGGGTCTGGCTCGACGGATCCGCAGATTACCATGACCAAGGCGCCGTGGGCCAAGTGAGCATTTAGGTAGCATGGAGCAAACCGTGTTGTTCGTGATGGAGCAGCTTGACACTGAGCACGCTGAGGATTGACGGCTATCAAGCGACGAGAGAAGACGGCACAGACGCTGAAAACTCTAGACAGCATAGAATCAGGCGAAACAATGCATGACGAGGGACGATTCAAGAAAAACGTACGCTGAATTGCTGGCAAGAGAGGGTATACAGACTAACGAAACGCGAACACAACCGCGCCAGGTGGAAAGCAAAAAGAGCGAAATCAACGCTGCCACCAGCTCCACCTCTCGCTTCAAAATCACGAATCGTAGATATCCAGCTAAACATCCTCATCCTCGTCTCCCTCGAGCTCCACATTCGGTGCCTCTGTTCCAATGATGCTGTGAACCACAAAACGCTGAGGATCTGTTGCCGTCCCGTCACGCAACCGCTCCATTTCATTACCCCTGACAGAATCGTCACTCGACCCTGAAGATGTGTCAAATTCAGGAGTGGACTCGGTCAGCGAACGAGAAAGCCATTGCGGGTGCACATCAACCAAATCTTCTTGGCCCCATTCGAAACTCCATTCAGAAATTGGGGCCCCCTCGCTGTCCTTAGCCTCTTGCACGGTTGGCAGAGTTGTCTTCACAACGCGGACCTAACGCAGCTCCTAATCTGGCAAGCGAGAATGGGTGACGAAAACGTCGGAAAGTGGAACAGTGGAAGAGATGCCGCGCACGCCTGGGAGACGAGTCGAGACGAAGAGACGTGATGCTGGAACCGGAACCGACGCAAAAGGTGGAAAGGAGGCCGGGCGACGACCGCCTAACTAGGCGGTCGGGGCGTCCTTCTTCACCTCAGTCGCGGCAGCGGGGGCAGCGGCGGGTGCAGCAACAGGCGTAGCAGCAGGTGCGGCAGCAGGAGCCTCAGTTGGCTGCGCGATAGGCGCAGCAGCGGGGGCCGCAGCATCGACGGCGGGGGCGGCGTCGGTCTTGGCGGGCTCGTCGGGGGTGGCGGGGTTGACCACAACCTGAACGGCAGGCGAAGCGGCAGAAGCCGGGGCTTGTGGATGCATGTCAGTCTTGGTCCCCTCCAAGGTTTTGCAGCATGGATCTAAGACATACCAGGCTCAGCAGTCGTAGGGGGCGCCTCGCTGACAAGAGTCTTGGGCTCGGGAACCTCAGCAGCCTTGGCCGGCTCAGGGACGGCCGCCGCCGCAGCGGGAGCAGCAGGCTCGGCGGCGGTGGCGGCAGCCGGGGCAGGGGCAGCGGGCTCAGCTTCGGGATGGTCAGTTCCAAGGCGGTCGGGAGGGTGTGCTTAGGGTCAACATACTGGCGGGAGCAGCGGCCGGGGCGACGTCGGTCTTTGTGGGGTCAGCGGCGTTTGTCTTGGTGCCTCCACAGGCGGGGGCGGCCTCCTCTTGGCGGGGGGTGGCAGTCGACTCGGACTTCTGGTGCTTTCTTGGAGAAGGCTTCCTTGAGGCGAGCCTTCAGGTTGTCCAAGGCGTGGAGAGCTGCAGAGTGTTAGCAAGCGGTGTGACGGGCAGTAAGCGAGTACGGCGAGCGAAGGACAGTATCGATGTTGCTGATCGGGCAAGAGGCTTGTCTCATAATGATACTATGTGACGGACATCATTGCAGAGAGCGGAGGTATCATGCCTAAGCAGCAAGATCGGTCTGTCGCGTCTTCGACTACGCCGAGTTCGACTTTGGGGTGGGTGCGGGTGGACTTGCGAATGCCGGGCATGGTGGGCTACGAAACAAGGGTATTTCGGGATAGCAAGTAGGGGCTGTGAAGCTGTTGAGAGAATGTCAGAAACTGGTCGCCGGCACGAGTGCTCTGCAAAGGATGCCCGTGGGAGTGGAATGTAGGTGGTGGTGAGAACGACGATAACGCACACGACACAGTGACGACGGAAGAGACGTGACCTGATCGTGGTGGCTCGCACGCCAAAGCAGCGTAGGTAGGCTTTGCAGTCTACACGAGGCTGAAGGGGGAGGCGGGGCTAACCTGGAGGACTGCTGGTGTCTAGCAACAGCAACTTGACAGAGGGAAGCACGAGGATGCAGAGAGAGTTGAGGCAGGAGATGAGGAACGGGAAGGCTCGAACAGGAGAAGAGGGGAAGAAGGGTGGACGAGAGGCAGCTGTCAGGGACGTTCAAGCTTTGGTCCCCTGCTCCTGCCTCATACCCACTCGCATCGATCGGTGACAGTCAGGCCAGGTCGAAGTCGGGGTCAGGTCCAGGGTCCAAGGCCTGTCCAAACCTGTCCAAACCTGTCCCAGGCGATCAAGCACCCTATCATGAAGCGCCTCTCGTCTCTAAAACAAGCTCAGCTGAGCCGTGTTTAATCAACCGGCTTATGACATGCAGCTAGCCACCTTCATTTCCCCCCCCCCGTTTCTCCTCCGGCCCCCTGCCAATCTCCAATCGCAAAATGCCGTCATTCATCCGCCCAAGCCTCGCTGGAGCCACTCACGCTGGAACCTGGGGACGTTTTTGGGGGCCTGTTGGACGAGTGGCCGACCTGAACACCGCCTTAGCGACACCACATGGCGCCCGCCGCCGGGTCTCGACTGGCCTCTCAGTGGCCGGGCGCCTAGACCGCTGCTCTGCTGATCCCTCGGGCTGCCGCACGAACGAGCTTCATCGGCGCGCGCTAGCCGGCTTTAGCGACAACAGGAACAGAAATGTCACAACTCAGTACCACAACACCATGCCAAGCATCGCCGAACACATTGGTTCAGATGATAGCATGGGTAGCTCAATCTGCCATTCAATGTAGTGTCACATCAAAGTGCAATCCGCTGCTTCAGCCATTCCCGCACCACCGCGTCCCCCCTTGCGCCCAACTCGTGAGGGCTGCCGTCACCGACATCAACGACCTTGACCCGCGCCTCCATCTCCCCCTCGGCGTCGAAATCCTCGTCCCACTTCATGCGTTCTTTCAACTCCAGCTTCTCCATGCTCCGCCGCAAGAGCCCCGCCAGCTCCTGCGCCTGCGCCTCGAACTGATTGCCCTTTGCCTTGCGCTTACGCACGCTTGTCGTCTTTCGCTTCGCAGTGGAGGAAGTGGTCGCGGCAGCGATGACAGCTGCGTCATGCACGAGCAACGTCGAGGGAATCCCCAGCGTCGACTTCCGCGGCGGAAACACCAGCGCGCTGCGCCTCGGCATCCTGGCCACGCTCGCAGGCATCAAATCTGCCGCTGACCCCTCGAGCCCCAGCGCCGCCATCCTGTCGACGAGGCCCGCAACGGCGACCGTCTGCGTGAACGACGGCGGGATCTCGAGGCCCGCCGTCTGAAAGAAGAGGCTCGGGCTCGCGAACGCGTCGAACAGCGACACCGGCGCACCGAACAGGTCGGGCAGGGCATCCCGCAGGACGCGCAGTGCCGAGCCCTCTTCGGGGCGGTGGCACGGGCGTCGTCTTGCCGCGGTAGGTCGTTGGCTTGTTGAGCTTGTGGTCCGGCAGAACATGGTCCAGTTGTAGACGCCGTTTGTAGGCGGCGAGGCCGCGGACGGCGGTGGCCTCGTGCTTGTGACACTCTGTCAGGGCGAGGGCGGCGGCGAGCGTGGCGCCGAGGTACGTGCCGTGGAGGTAGATGGCGCGGCGCGCCTGGTTCTCCGGGCGGAGGTTCTTGAGGAGCCAGCTGTAGGCGAAGAGAACATCGTGAAGCGGGGTCGGCCAGTGCAGGGGCGCCTTGAACTCGTCTTGGGTCGACGGCTCGGTATGCGAGCTCGTCAGGGAGGAAGGCCCAGTCCAACGGTAGTTGATGACAGCGGTGGGGAAAGGGGCAAGAAAGTCGGGGAGATGGGGTTCTTTGCCGGGTATCGGGGCAAAGGGCGGAAGATGGACGACCAAGGGGACTGTAGACGGTATGTGAGATGTATTGTGGAGGCTGTGAAGAATGTCAGTTGCGACAAACGGCAAGGCACAAGATAGCTGACGAACTCACTCAATGGTGATGCTCCCTGAGGAGCGGCACGGCACCTCGACGCGGTGGACATCACTTGAGAAGCATCTTCGCTGAGGGAGCCAACGGCTGCGTCTGGGAAATCGCAGAAGCCTCGGCCATTGTGACTTCATGCCCAGGGCCTAGAGTATGTCTCGCGGTGGTCGAGGATCATTGGAGCTCATGAGACGCGAGATGAGACGAGAAAGCAGACACAGATGGAGATTGCCTGCTATCGTAATCGCAATCGCGCGTTTTGGCACGGCCACTGTAAAGGATAGAGACCATGTGTGGCTGATGCTGTAGGAGCATCCACCAATCAGCAGACCCTGGCGGTGCTTCCTGCCTGGTCATCCCACCCGTGGGCGGGCCTTGGCAGGAGCACCCCAGTCACGAGCTCCAAAAGCGGCGACGTCATGGCATTTCCCCCTTCGCATCGCAGTAGCTTCGGGATTCGCTCGTCCCTGCCTCGCCCCTAGCACAAACACGGCAGTGGCCTCGACGCGAGGAAATGGCTTCTATCTCTCAGATGGCGGGTTTGCTGTGCATCTGATTTTCATCTTCCCTGCCCTCAGCCTGGACAGTTTTGTCCCGAGGAACCCGTTACTGCACTCATAACTTACATGCCTCGACAATTTTTTTTACGATCCTCGAGTTTAAGATTCAGTCACGCCATCCCGAGGGGTGGATCGTGGTATCACGATAATGACGCTGTCACGAAGACAGCTGTAAATATCTCAACGCCCTCAACAACACTGTCATCACCATGAACGACGCCGACCTAGATGCACGTATCGAGGACCATGTGAATGAGTACCAGGGCGAGAAGAGCCAGAGCCAAGACCACAGTAACGATCAGAGTCAGGAGCAGCAGGACGAGGTGCGGTTCGAGAATGATGGCTTCCATATGACTCCAAGGTACTACCTTTCGTTCTTGTCTCCCCTGCCACCATAGCATACAGGGGCGCTCTTGTTCTCGTCTACGGCACTGACAGGTCCAGCCGCTGGTGGTTTGCTTCCTCGGCATTTCCCATGATCGCGGGCACCTTGGGTCCCGTTGCGTCCGCCTTCAGCATCTGCGCCCTCGTCCGCTCATGGCGACAACACAGACCTCCAGGCACCTCGATCAGCGATGCCCAATTCGTAGCCGATCCAGAATGGCTCCTCATCATCAATGCCATCCAGCTCGCCATCGCCATCACCTCTAACCTCTTTCTGCTTCTCAACATGGCCCGCCGCGTCCGCTTCTCCATCGCCCAGCCCATCACCATCATCGGCTGGTACATCTCGGCCTTTACCCTTATGGCCCTCCTAGCCACGGCCGCCGGACCTTTGCAGCTCCAGCCGAGCCACGAGTACATCTGGTCCCAGGCCTTCTTCTACGGTCTCAATGCGGCCGTCCTCTACTTTGTCACCGCCTCCCTCATGGTCGTCACCTTTTACGGCGCCCATACCCGCCGCTACCCGAAGGACTTCCAGCTCACCGCTAGCCAGCGCACCCTCATGCTGCAGACCATTGCTTACCTGTTCTATCTGCTCATAGGTGCTCTCGTATTTGCCGAGATTGAGGGCTGGATCTACCTCGACGCTGTGTATTGGGCCAACACGACCCTCTTCACCATCGGCTACGGCGACTATTCCCCCAGTTCCACCCTTGCCCGCGCTCTCCTTATCCCATATGCCCTCATTGGCATCGTCACCCTCGGTCTGCTCATCGGCTCCATTCGCTCCATGGTTCTGGAACGAGGTCGTCGCCGTCTCGACGCTCGCATGGTTGAGAAGCGTCGCCGCACCCTCATCCGCAAAATGACCAAACGCGGTTCTGACGTGCTCGTGCCCATCGACAATGCCGACTCACTCGTGCGTCCATCGACCTCACACTCGTCAGGGTCTGATTCTGAATATAACCGCCGTAAGCACGAGTTTTCTCTGATGCGCAGGATTCAGCATGAGGCTACCACGCGCCGTCGATGGATGGCTCTCATCATCTCCCTCTCGGCCTGGCTCGCCCTCTGGCTTCTCGGTGCCCTCATCTTCCACGCCTGTGAGAAGCCATATCAGCCTTGGGACTACTTTGATGCCTTTTACTTTTCTTTCATTTCTCTGACTACAATCGGCTACGGCGACTTGTCCCTCGTGTCGAACGCTGGCCGCGTCTTTCATGTCGTTTGGACACTTCTTGCCCTCCCAACCACAACCGTCATGATCTCCAACGCCGGCGACACTGTTGTCCTCGCTGTCAAGAATGCCGTTCTCGAGCTCGGAAACGTTACCATCCTCCCCGGCGAGCGCGGGTTCAAGGAAGACCTTGCGGCCGTCGTTCATCGCTTCTCTCTCGGCATCGTTTCTTCCGACAAGGCACCGGCCGACCACGATGCAGAGGACGAGACGCACGCTTTCCCAAAAGAGTTCTCTCACGCTGTGCGTCGCAACACGTCCTCGCTGGCCGCCATGGATGGCAGCGACGGAGACGACGCTGCCGCAGCGTCAGAGTACCACTTTCATCTCATCCAGGCCATCTCCACCGTTTCGACTGCGCTCACAGAGCCCAGCCAGCGACGCTACACGTTTGCCGAATGGGCCACTTTTCTTCAGCTGCTCGGCGAGGACGAGGCAGACGCATCAACGCACTGTCGCGCGAAACCTCACGAGCACAAGAGACGGAAGCGCAGGCCAGTGAGGGTCGGAACAGGCGAGGCAAAGGCGCCGGGCCCTGACTTGAACTCGGGAGATATGTGGTCCTGGGTCGGCAGCCGGAGCCCGCTCATGGGCAGCCAGGAGGAGAGCGAGTGGCTGCTGAAGAAGTTGACGCAGAAACTGCAGGATGAATTGAAGAGAGCACAGGTCACGGCTCGAGCTGGGCCAGCGTGGGATGAGGTTGTCTAATAACCCGTGCGATACTGTTCCTGGCGTTTTCTTTTTGTGCATGGCGTTTCTTTAGGCTGAATACCCTGTTCGGCGGTGGATTTCTTTTTTCTGTAGTTCGGGGAGACGCAATGCGGTCATCCGCTTATCACGACAGAGAGATCACGAAGATTCAGGTGTAGTGACATATGTGAAGACAATGCTATTCGCTTGATTTTGCAATTCAGCATCCGCTGTAGGGATGCCAGAAGGATGCTGGACCATCTACTTTTCTAATCAATTCTACAAGTAGCAATACACGCTGGGTACATCTAGTTCGTACACTCCGGTATTACACAAGGGCCTTTTTCATCCATACAAAATCCCGTCATAATCACCCCCACACCGATTGTCTCCGAGTCGAGGAAAGGCAGAGTGCAGCAGAACAGGACAGTTACACCCGCGCCACGACGGCCAACCGCCTGCCGGCCCGCGAGAGGACTTCGACAACGACAGCGACGAGCTGGACACACGCGACAACGGCGCGGACGAGCATGACGAGGAAGACGCGCTCGATGAGCGCGACGACAGCCCTCACGCCCATGCCGGCCCCCACGCGCAGCGCCCCGCCGGGAAGCATGCCGACGGCGAGGCCGGTCGTGACGCCCGCCACGGCGAGTCACCTTCCCGCCGGCAGCAGGAGGCGGCGGTTGCGCTTGATGACCCTGGTTAAGGCCCTTTTCAAGACGTTCCGTCTCCTTGCGCGCGAGTTGCAGCGCCGACTCGGCCTCTTCGACGCTCATGAGGGACATGCCGTTGAGGGGTGGTAGCTTGGTCAAGTACTGCTGCGGGCCGCCCGGGCCGGCGGCCGTGGCAACGCCGTCGGGACCGCTGCCGTAGCCCACACCATGAGGTTGGTGCGGGTGGTGGTGGTGCGGGTGCGCCGAATCGAGGCCGCCAAAGGGAGTCTCGTCTTCGGGCACGTCGCGGAGGCCACCGTTACCGCTCTCGGCCGAGTATATGCCTGCGCCAGCGGCGGCGTCGTGGCCGTAGATCCAGGGCGCCAGCGTGTTGAGGCTTGCGGCGGCGACATCGCGCTTGGTGCCCGTCAACTGGAATTCCTGGGCATTGTTGTTCGCGTTGCCGTGCGACTTCCAGTTGCTGGCGAACCCCAGGTTTGCGGTGCCAAGATTCAGGCGCGGCAGCACAAATTGGTTGATGTAGCTGATGGCCTCCTCGCGCTGCAGCTTGTTGACGGGGTCATCGGCGAACAGGCGCTGCTGCTGCGAGGGCGGGGGCGGGAAGAAAGACGGAACCCGTTGGGCACCGCGCGCCCCTTGATGAGCGAAAAGCCGCCGCCTCGGGGAAAGTGACGGGGCGCGACGAACGCGTCAGGCTCATCCGTCATCAGGGCGACACGCTTTTGGTAGAAGAGGTAGTTCTGTTCCTCCTGCTCCGTCAAATGACGCAGGCAGTCACCATTGGGTGTGATGAGGACCCGATGGCCATCGATCACCTTGCGAACCGGTTTTCCGGAAAGAAGCTTCGCATGATCCTTCTCCGTCACGATACTCTTAGTCGAAGGAGGGGGGTTGTTGGTGTCAGCGGCGGCGGCGGCAGCACGGTCACCGCCGCGGTTGCTCTGGTCGTTGACAGGCTTCAACAACTGCAGCATATCGGCCGCAAAAGACATGCCGCTGCTGACAAGCTCATGAAAGACATACTCTGGGGATGTCTTGGGGTTCTCACCAGCATCCTTCGACTCCTCGGCAGCCGGAGCAGCGGGCTCTGGTGAGGCAGGTTTCGGCGTGTTCTTCGGCGACGGCGCGACGGCCTTTTCCTTTCCTTTCCCCTTGTCTTGGGAAGCGTTGGTCGTGTTGCCAGCCTTGGCTTTCTGGTCTTGCTTTGCACCCTCCGACCTCTTAGGAGCGACTGTGGTGCTGTCAGTGTCCTCCGTCTTGAATTCAGCAGCAGTAGTCGATGATGGCGCTGCCGCAGTTGCTGAAGTCTTCTTCTCTGTGGTTTTGACGGGCTTCTCCTTCTTGACCTTCTTCTTGCGGCCTAGGATGGGCGCATGCTCCTCGGGCTCAGCAGGTTTCGCAGCCTCGACAATTGCTGCAACCTTGTTGGCTTCCTTGCGCGCCTTGCGCTGTTGGCTCTTGGTGTTGGTCCGGACAGGAGCGGAACCAATCCTTGAGGGCGGCGGGGAGCTGGTGCGAGAGACAGAAATGGACGTGGACACTACCGAGGCGGTATCACTAATATCATGACTTCCAGGCGTGTCAGGGCGGTGGACACCAGACAGAGCCCGGGTCGCTGCGTTCAGTGTGCCGCTCATAGGTAGCGTGGGTGGCACTTCAGCCTTTGGCGTGTTCACCACACGAAGAGTCTTGGGTGCTGCCTTGACACTTGGGGATGAGACACTGGCTGCTGATGGCGGTAAGGCTGGAAATGCAGCCGAATCAGCTTTATCAGAGGAGGAGACGGTTGAGGCTTCTGCTGATGTCTTTGCCTGAGCAGCTTTCACGGCTGCGGCAATGTTCAGAACCGGCGCTGGCTTGGAATCGGCAGCCTTAGACGTAGGCTTGATGGGCGATATGGCGAGCGACTTCAAAGACTCGGTTGCCTTGGAAGGCGTCGACGGGACTGGCTCGCTCAGGGGTTTTGGCTCAGAAGACGCGTTCGTCTCTTTTGTTTCTGTCTGAGGCCTTTTGCTGGGTGTCGCCGCCGTTTTGGGCGTGAGGACTGATGGCACGGCCGGGGCGATCGTCTTGGGTGCTGGGCTCTTGACAGCATCCAGGGCAGGGAAGTCCTCTTCTTGCAGGAGCTTCTTTGACCGAAGAGCTGGCGAAGATGCGGCTATATCCTTGGACAAACCACTCTCAACTGCCAATGCTTTGATACTTTTCTTCGCCTCGGAGCCGGGCATCTTCTTGCGAGGGGTCTGATCGGGTGTGACTGAGCCGACAACGCTCGCAAGTGTTTGCGTTTTGAAAGCCGTAGGGGTTGCGACCCGCGCGGGCTGCTGAAGCATCGTAGGAACTACGGGCGCCGCGAGCGTGGTGCGAATGGCGGGTGATGGGTGTCTATGGGATAGACCCAGGCCTGGCGGCGGACCAGGTGTAGCTGTAGAGGCGCGCGATGATCCGAATCCTTGGATGAACAGGTTCGTATCCAATGGGTCGTCTGAAACCAACGCGTCAACGGAGCTCGATGCTTCGTCAAGCGAAGGAAGTTCATCATCTACAGTCCAGGTCAGTAACGTCGCCAAAATTGCGATGCAAGCACCAAAGCCATCCCGCAGGAGGCAACGCGGCGGTTCCCAGAGACAGAGCACAGAAAGGACGAGCTAGATACATGTCTGCTTGGTCCGCAAAGATCAAGTCACAGCTCCATCATCGTCTTCCCATGTCCGCCTCCGCGAAAGATCAAATGAAAGCACGAGGTGGACAAAGAGTGTGGGCAAGTTGCTATATTTGACCATGCTCCTCTTCCATCCTCGGCCGAGAATGGTCTGTGGAGTTAACGTACATTGGAGCATGTGGAAGACGATGATAGCTTGCCTGAAATGACACTTGCGCCCCAAGCTTTGCGAGAAGATTCGCCCGGAAAAGAAAGACGGGGTTCAGAGCCGGCCAGATGGTCAGCTACGGGCCCCTCATGCCAACCAGAAGAAAACGCCTGATGCAATCCTTGCAAACCCTCAAAGCGGCCCAAGAAGGGATGCCGCAATGCTCGCTGCCGACTCCATGCGGAAAAAAAAGTGTTCCGTGAGTCCCGCCGGTATTCGGTTCGCTCCTCGAAATATCGCATGCCGCGACGCTCTTCATAGTACATGATACGCAACAAATAAAAGAAATGACACCCCTTCAACCTCCTGACTCGTGTGCTCTCGTACTTCATATTCTTACTTGTGCCCCGTCCGGTTCTACCATCCGGATCCCGGGAACCGCGTGTTGTACATCATGTTAGGATTGTACCCACCTTGGCTCTGTCCACCGAACAGTCCCTGTCCGACTCCGGCGCTGCCCTGTGACTGGTGCTGCATTCTTGCTTGCAAGATACTCGGGTCCGCAAGATCGACTAGGCCACCTCCCCCAGAGGAGGAAGTGTTAGCATGTCTGTGCTTCTTCCCCTTCTTCTTCTGCTGCTTGGGACCAAAGTCTTGGAATGCTCCAGGGGGGTTACCGTAGAGCGACGCCAGGAGACCCGGAGCAGGGGCTGGGGAGGAAGAGGTGGAGGGTGGGTACTGATTAGAAAAGGAAGACATCAACTCACGCTTTGCGGCATCATGAGCCTGGCTATTGGCCGCGCCTCGGCCCCTGATCAAGCTCTGAAGAAGCTCAGCAGAATCCTTTGACGCGGCACCGAAGCCCGCGCCACCGTACCCCTGGCCCTGTCCGAACATAGCTGGCGGCGTGCCAGTCGACTTAAGTCCCGGAGGTGGTCCAGGCATGGAAGACGAGTAGTACTGGCTACCTGGTTGTGCGTGGAAAGACGATGGCATCATCGCAGACTGTTGAGCCATGATCCGCGGGTTCGCAGACACCTTCATCGAAGACGAGCCAGAATTGTCATTGGCAAAACTGAACCTTGATCCCTGGCGGTTATGGCCACCGCCCTGCTGCGGTGCGAGCGATCCCTGGCCAGGTGTGATGCCGGGGGGGGGAGGTGGTCACCAAAATCCACTCTGGCCCTCGCATGTACAGTTGCTTGTTGTGGTGTCATGGACCGGCTTCCGGCATTTCGATGCTGTCTGGGCTTGAAGCCCGGGAGCCGATAGCAGGGCCAAACATGTCCGTCCGAGCTAACGCGCTGGATAAGGAGGCTGGGCCGCTTCCGCCGGCGGTTGGTCCGAATGCTGCCTCTCGAGGTCGCGTCGCGGTCCTTC
>NW_003315028.1:215381-224725 GCF_000150825.1 Verticillium alfalfae VaMs.102
CTCGACTGATCAATTTGCTCTTCCTGGTCTACAGCGAGCCGCGCTTCCTCTTCTTCGCGCATGGCTCGTCTCTTCTCGCCACCACACATGTCGAACATAGGTGGAGTGTCATTCGTCTCGGTTGAATCACAACCAGCGAAGTTGAAAGGACAGGCTTCCATGGCCTTTAGAAGTGCTTTGAGAATGTTTTCCGGAATGCCAACCTGTTTGGGTTGCTCGACTACCGGGCTTGGGGGGCTTTCAGATTGCGAGGAAATGGACGGTGCTGAAGACTCTTCAGCGGGTGATTCGTCGATGGCCTCCGGCACAGCTTCAGCTGTGACAGGGAGTGACGTCGAGATCGCAGGACTCGGAGCCGCGCCACTAGTAGCATGACTTCCTCTACGACTGCGCTGAGGGTTACGGGCCCAATTCGCAGAGGAAGGCAGAGCAGACCCATCGCCCCCGTTTTCTGATTCATCCTTACTCGAGGAGCGAGCCATTGGTTGAGCAACAGGTGCGGCAGCGGGTGTTGGGCCGGGCGGAGGGCCAGGAGCGGGCGTCGATTGCTGGCGAGAGGCGGATCGGGACGAGCTGCCATTTGGTGGCAGAGGGCGTTGGGTGTTGATGCTGTTCATCGAGGACAAGTCCTGGCGAGTATAACTGTCTTCTTCCTCTCCCAGCTCATGAAGAAACATGCACTGTCGATTCGTGCATTGCTCGTGTCTCAACCATGCGGAACAGTACTTGGTTGTGCCAAGTTGGGCCCTCAGCACCCTGTCGCCATTCTGAGAACCGTTGACGGCCTGGATGCATCGCTGAGCGTCCTCCTTCTTCTCGAAAGTGACGTAGATGCCGAGAGATTGGTTGTGACCGTCCGAACTCTTTCGATTGCTGATCGAAATCTTCTGGATGTTGCCGTATTGACCGAAGAAGTCGGGTTTCCTGAGTGTCTTGAGAAGCTCATCCTCTCGAACCGTTGGTGTCAACCCCGTCACGTAAACGAGGTTCTTCTGAACGACCCGTACACCGACGAGGTTTTTCCGATTCTCTTTCTCAGCTTCGCGCTTCTGTACCTCCTTCTGCCGCTGGTCGAGTGCTCGTTTCTTCTGGTTCTTCCGGATATTCGCACTGAACTCGGCAACCCTGTGAATTTGTCAGCTTGGCCATTAGCACACGGCAGCGTGTCCCCAACATACTCTTCTGGTGTCACGACTTTCCACTCTATCGTCTTTTCGTCATACGGTCTTCGGCACGCAGGACAGAGTCCGTTCATGTTGTTCTTGATGTTGTTGAAGCAGAACTGGCAGACCTGATCACCCACAAAGGTTAGTCACCCTGAGAGGTTTCGCCACGACAGCGCGAGATGCGAATACGTACCTGATAGCCACATGGACATGGTCGGAAGCTACGATCGGAAAGATCGAGTTCTTCTATGCAGAGCGGACTGTTGAAATTTAGCAACGAATTCGTTATCGGGTGTCTATTGCAGCCCGAGCCAGTGTCATGCACGATGACACCCTCGCATTGTAGCTAGGGCCTTGACGCGAGGTAGGCTTACCAGTTGTCCTCATCCTCCTCAAAGAACACATCTTGGGGTGCCATTTTGTTGTGTGATCGCGTAAATGATGCGCGCGGAGTGTGGGAGGGAGGTATAGGGGGTGGATGTCGGGAAGGGTGATTGACGGGAATCTGTAGAGGGAAGTTGTTCGAATGAAGATGGAAAGCGCCAAAGCCTTTCCATGGGTCTGCAAAGGGAGCCAGTCAACTCAGGGACTAGCATACAAATCACGTGACATGTTTGGAAGCGCTAGAGCAACCCTCCCCGTGTCATCTGGTCTCCCGTTCTCGGAATCAACGAACACGAGAGAGTAGTGATCAAGAGCCAAAGAAGAAGGGCTACATACCATATTTTGTGTTTAATGATGTCTATCAGTACCGTTTCTCTCAGCATCAGCGACTTTTACTGGGATAGTTGCTACTGAAGATTGCGCACAGGTCAAAGATGAGAGAGCCAGCACAGCGAATCGCGAGCGAGCAAATAAGCAGGCTCCTTAGATACACCCCGTAGTACCACTAGTGGCTCGCCAGCTCCAAATTCCCAGTCCATTACCACGGCATAACCATCCTGACAACCTCTCTTCAGACATCGCCAAACTGCACGCAATCATCCACCACCACAATGGCGACCAAGCTGTACCGGAGCCGTGCCCTAGCCGGCCTGCGACAAGGCCGTGTCGCTGAGGCGCGCGCTTTCTCGACCTCCATCCCTCAATTGGTCGGCTACCCCGTCGGCCAGCCAAAGGATGCTCAAAACGTTCGCTCAGCCGCCCGCCAGGAGGCTCCCTCGCCTCTCACGGCGCCCGTCGTCAACCCCGCCGACAAGTACGCCACCAAGAGCGACAACTTGCACAAGTATGGCGCCTGGGTCATGGGTTGCCTGCCGAAATACGTCCAGCAATTCTCCGTCTGGAAGGACGAGCTCACCATTTACATCCCCCCCTCGGGCGTCATTCCCGTTATTTCTTTCCTGAAGTGTATGTGCATCTATCAGTCGTTCTGTGACCGCCGATAGGGAAGCTAATTGAGCCAAGACAACACCTCTGCCGAGTTCACGCAGGTTAGCACCGTCACGGCCGTCGATTACCCCACGCGCGACCAGCGATTCGAGATTATCTACAACCTTCTCAGCGTTCGCTACAACTCCCGAATCCGCGTCAAGACTTACGCCGATGAGGTTTCTCCCGTGCCCAGCATCACTGGCCTCTTTGACGGAGCCAACTGGTACGAGCGCGAGGCCTACGATCTTTTTGGAATCTTCTTTGTCGGCCACCCCGATCTCCGCCGTATCATGACCGACTACGGCTTTGAGGGCCACCCCCTTCGCAAGGATTTCCCCCTCACTGGCTACACCGAGATCAGGTTCGACGAGGAGAAGAAGCGCATCGTCACTGAGCCTCTCGAGCTGACCCAGGCTTTCCGCAATTTTGAGGGTGGCACCAGCGCCTGGGAACAGATTGGTCCCGGCGACGATCGCAGGCCCGAGAGCTTCAAGCTGCCAACGCCAAAGCCCGAGGAGGAGCCGAAGAAATAGAGTGGGGTTGCAGTGTATATACCGAACTGACCTCATTGCTAGAATTGAACTTTGTACAACTACAGATTCTCCAGTTGGGTTGGACTTTCTCGTGATGTATTGTTTTCGGGGCAGGCCTTGCTCGTGATATAGTTGTCTGAGGCTGCGTGACACTGTGGCTACTATGGTATCACCAGACTGTGCCTCGTGAGCCTTGTGATCCTGTTGTCCACGGATCAACCTGGAAACGCTCGGCTTGGTTTTAGAATGAAGTCCAAAACTACCTACAGTGCAGACCGGTGATGCCTCATTGGTAATCTCGATAGAGGCATCGACGCATCTCTTGGCATCTGTTTTGCTGCGTCTCGCCCCAGAAAGTACACGTAAGTAGCAAAATGAAACAGCTCTGAGGCTGGGTTGACAACCGAGTCTGTACTTCTACACATTGTCAGCCCATGTGCAGGTTATGACCCGTGGACACCGATTTGCACATGGCTAATGTCTGCAGAAGGAGCATTTTGGGTTCTTCCAGTCCCCCAACTCCGAGGACAGTCGGGGCTTTCTCATTAAGGAAAGGCTCCATTTGGTCATGAGCAGAGAACGTTCACTCATTGATCAACTTCACGGACTGCAGGCGGTCCTATATTGCTGATTTGAAGGCAGAGATATTAGAATAGCCTGACGAAGTGCCTGCTTTCAATCGATCACAATTCTACAGCTACAGTCTCTTCATGTGCCCTCAACTCGTAGGGAAGGCGATTGTCCGCTCGGAAACGCGATTGTCGGACAAGGAAAACTCAAGATATCTACCACGCTGTTGATGCCTCCTTCTATATAGCTTCAGTCCCTGGTTCTCACTTCATAGTCGACTTTTACCCGGCGGTTTGAAACAGCGAAGAGCTTCCTTGCCCTTGCCGCCATAGTTTCGTGTCTTCAGGTTTTTTCTAGGTTTTATACGCAATCCACGGTTGTCCGACGCAAAGATAACGGGTTCTATAGAGGACCTTAGGCTCCGGGTCCCATTTCAATACGATGTGGCGAAACGAAATGCTTTGAATATTATTCTGTATCGACTTCGCATTGATGCGAAAGTGTCAGCGCTCGATGATCTTTGCTCATTCGGTAAGCAGGAACTTTAGAGACCCATGGCATCATGATAATACTACGACGAGCACTAGAGACTTCCGACAGCGAATTAGTAGGGAATCTCAGTCTATGACAACATAGCAATGTAATCAGTATCTTGGGTTCACAACATCACGACCATGATAGCTTAGGCTGACATGACGTGAAGACGGACTGCCCTGGTGGTGCTTCTGAGTTAGAATGCTATCTATGAAGTCATCTGATCAAAATGTACCGTAGGCTTTAATACGAGATTGTGGTACTATCACGGAAAATGACCCTGAATAAAGCAGAGGACTTGCATGAGATGTTTCTTTTACGTTCCTTCAGTTCGCAGGTTCCAGCCAAGATATTTGCTTGCAACCACCTCACTATAACCTTCGTTGCTGAAAATGCGTATGTGGCATTCATGCATGGCTCATGCAAAATTGAGCTATAAAATTCGAGCCACGTAAGTCTCAGTGTGGTGCATAATCAGCCCGGAAATTCGTGTCTAGAATCTTACTGTTGGCGTGCTGTCCATGGCCCTGGGAGCGCTGTAGTCAGTGAATGCTGGAAGCGGACGCTGGGGTTAGCGGGGTTACGTCACGAGTCCCCGCCGCAACCGCGTCGTATCTCAGAGCGCCTGCAGCTTAACGCGAAACGCGACTGGCTGCTCCGAAACCACGTTCACCAATGTCACCGTCGCTGACGGTGTGCCAACTGACGCACTTTCACTGGGACTCGAATTTGTTGGAAGTGGAAAACAATACACAATGGCGCCAAAAACACGATCTGGAGGACAGCCCGACAGCGAACGCGTCTACCACTCGAGTCCCGCGTTGAAGCAGACCAAGTTCCCCCACAAACGCACCACAATCCGAGGCTACGGCCAAAGACCCAAGAACCTACGACGAAAGATCGCGGCCCGCGACTCCTCCCCAGCCGACATAGAAGAAGAGATTGAGACGAACGCCAAGTCGCCGAAGCAGAGCACTCTCACGCAGTTCAACTGGGTTGACCGCGGCCCAATCGAAGATGACGACGAGCCAGAACGCCCCAGAGGCAAGAAGAGACGCAAGACGGAAGGCGATGCGCCCAACTCTTCACCGCCACGTTCTACTTTCCACACACAAACCCTGACCCAAGCATACCCGGGACTATCATTCTCTAGCAAGGACGAGGACCCAAGCGAATTGCAGATCGACGACTCCGAGGATGAGAACCTCAGCTTCGTCTTTGAAGATGCAAGCGAGAGCGCAGGCAAGCCCGGCGTGGACCAGCCCGTTGCCAGCCGGACGCCCTCTGTAGTACCGCAGACCCCCCAAAACAAGCGTATTCACAGGGAAGTGATCCCGTCGTCACAGGATTCCCCCCTCACGCCCATGTTGGCTAGATATAGCCCTGCAAATAAGCGATCACCGCTTAAACATAAGTCTACCAACGTCATGGCGCCTCTCCCCGAAGTTTCCGAGCCGCCAAAGCTCCCTCGTCCTCGAAACATGGTCGTAGAAGACTCGACGGTCACCAAAAGTCCAACATCTTCAAGTATCGACCCATCTCCGGGAAAGGAGAACCGAGATCCCCTCACAGTTCACGCCGCGACTGCAAAGGCTGTCCGATTTGTCACGCCCCGACCATCGCAGCTTATGCGTCCACCGCAAAGCCGAGTACTGGGAGAGATCAGCATCCCGGAGGACGAAGCGTCCGAAGAAAATGTTGAGCGGGACGTCAGCCCATCCCCTCTGCGACGCAAATCAACACCAAAGTCATGGGAGCGTGAGATTGCAGATTCTGAAGACGAGTTCGACGAGCTGGGGGAGACTGATCTGATGGAGGACGAAGACGAATATGGCGCAGTAGGGCACGAAACGCAGATGCTTGTCGAGGATTTAGTGAACTCATCTGAGAAGTCGTCCTCCGCCGAGGGCTCTGCAGTGGACTTACCACCCGTGCAACAACAGGTCACGCACGACAAGTCTCATGTTGTCGATGCTGCGCAGGCAACAACTGCAGGACGTGTCAGCGAACCTTTCACGTCATCACCTCAACTTCCCACGCCAAGGCCGATATCTCAAGCCACCACACAATCACAAACCCAGACACAGTCGCTAGACGATTTCTCCCAGATCACCCCAACACAATGTCGAAGTCAGCCAACCCAAGCTATGGAAAGTCAGCGAATTTCCTTGGAGCAAATTCACGCTATGGGACCTCAGACGGACAGATCCGATATTTTCATCTCCATCCACCCAGAGCACGTCGACGAGATTATCAAGGGCGCCAAGAACCATGAATTCCGCGGCTACCGAATTCCCAACGTTGTCACCCGCATGTGGATTTACGTCACGGCGCCGATTTCCATGTTGAGGTACATGGCCGTGATTTCCAATTTCAAGCAGCCCGGCGAGATTGAGGAGAATGGCCTGGGTAACGCCGAATTCAACACTGGCAAGAAGCAAAATAGCTTTGCCTACGAGCTGCGAGAGGTCTACGAGCTGAATAATCCTGTATCTTTAGCGGAGATGAAAGAGCATGGGTGGGTTGCTGGGCCTCCGCAGAAGTACAATTACGTACCTCCCACGGTGGTAGGGCACCTGATGGCAAATCTGCGTTGCTCTTTATTCGGAGAAGACGAAGATCAAGCTGCCGACTTACCCTTACTCGACGACCTCCCGTCCGAGTTGAGCCCGGTGAAACAGCACCACAAACCGTCGAGTCCCTCCAAATTCACCATCTCCCAGGAGGTCGAGAAGCAGATTCTCAGTGAAGCAACATTGCAAAATACATCAGACCCTGACCTGCTCGTTCCATCGAGCTCAAGCCAGGAACGCCGCCGCGTCTACAATGCAACACCAGCTGCTCCTTCCCTGAAGCTCCCATCCAAACTCCCGCCCACACCCTTCAACCGCCTGCCGAACCCAAAACCGTCGTCTGCAGCGCGGCGCTCCGTCAGGCTCTCGCAGGCCACGACAGCGAGCCAAGCCTCAAGTCCGCCGGCGTCGCCTGCGAAGACTACACGGCAGCGGAGCTCGCGAGCTCCGCTGCCCTCGTCGAGCCTGTCGCTTCTTCCTCTTGATGACATGGACAGTCCCATCCAGCTACCAGCCGGGGAGTTCTCGCTGGAAACGTCGCAACTATTGACGAAAAGCCAGATGTTGCCGGACAGTGTGCTGCGGGATGAAGATCCTATTGAGGATGACGAGGATGTTATATACGAGACGGACTAGAAGTCGTTATCACGCGGCCGTGGGCTGTTTCATGCGTCTTTTCGAAACGACTGCAAGGCGTTGGCTGCTTGAGCAAAAAATTGATACCAAGGGCGCGTGCTTACTGATATTTAATGAAATGATTCCTGCTTGACTGGTCCGTCGAGGCTCGTGATGGTGTTCAAGTGTACTGACTGTGCCCTGAGGCCTGTTGTCATTCATACTGTTACTTCAATTCTTTTATGTGTCTGACAGATTTTACGACCAAGTCATGCCCCTCGCCGGAGACCCAATGCAGAGGATCTCGTCTCCTCTTCTCATGGAAAGCAGGGACGGCGAAATTCATTTTGAATCCAGCTGCAGCCCATTGTTTCCCGTCACTACTCCACATCCCAACATGGTGTTCAGTCCCCAGGATGCGCCGACGCAGCCCAACATGGGTGCTTCAGGAACATCAAAGTCTTGTTGAAGATATGTAGATATACAGCAAGCCCGCGGTTCCCTCCGCGTACTCTACCAGGCAGCAAGCGAACAAATCATCAGCAGCGCCTGCGGCCGGAACAACAGGAAAACATGACACTTTCTACATTCAGGATTTTGCTCCCGGTATCTCTTCTAACTCTAGGGCTCAAAATCCATAGCAACGCCAGCCCTCGCGTCAGTTCTGGTACCCGCAAAGCGTACGGGATCTTCACGTTGAATATCCATGCACATGTGTCCGAGTGGCCGATATGCTGTTTACTCTTCACTCTTGCCAAAATCAGGGAGACTCCAAGCCATATCGAATTCTGATGGGGGCTCGGCAAACCCCATCTCGAAGGTTCAGTGATATGAGATGTTCATGCGCTTCGTGAGAAACTTCAATGGATACATTGCTAGGTTCAAGACGGCACAAGAACAGAAAAACCATCCGGCGTGACTGCACAGGCGTTCAGAAGAGAGACGACTACATCTTGACATTGACCATGCTCACGGCCCGCAAGGCCAGTCGCTGCTTACGGTTGACATTGGTTTTTCCTCAAGGTTTCGTATATTCCGCGCCAGCATTGATTTAAAAAACAATAAAGAGTAGTCATGTCATCACGAGCCCTGGCAAACCGTAACCGTCAAAACCATCCGAACTCCATGCACTTGTCCCACTCATCTCACCGAGCCGAACAATTTTCGTACAAGGTGCCGCCTACCCAAAAGAACACGAGATAGAAATCAGAACATCATCCTCCCGCCGTTCACGGGAATCACGGCTCCCGTCACCCACCTGGCACCCTCGCTCACCAGGAAAGCCACGACGTCCGCTATGTCATCGACGTTCCCGAGCCTCTCTCCAGCTGGTGTGCCTCGCGCCGTTTCCAGCCCCAGGTCCTCGCTGACGCCCTCCTCCTCTCCGTCCTTCACCATGCCCGGACTGACGCAGTTGACCGTGATGCCCCGGCCCATCTCGCCAAACTCCCGCGCCGCAACGCGCGTGAAGGCCTCGACGGCAGCCCTGCTTCCCGCGAGCGCCATGCTGCCGACATCGTCGTCCCTAGCGGCGCTGCCGGACAGGTTGACGACGCGGGCCTCGCGCGCGAGGTACGGGCGCACAGCCTTCATCATGAAGAAGACGGCGCGAGCGTTGGACTCGAAAACGCGGTCGAAGGCCTCGGGGGACGTCGTCTCGAGCGGAGCGGCGAGCTCGGCGCCGGGCCCATTGATAAGGATATCAATATGGGAGACCTGGAAGGCCTTGAGAACGTGCCGCACAACGCGGTCGTGGTCCTTGACGGGGTCGGCCTGGATGGCGGTGGCCGAGGAGCCGGCGGCCTCAACCGAGGCGATGACGGCGTGGGCGCGGGAGACGGAGGTGGCGTGGTCAAACGTAAAGGCGATGCGGGCACCGTCCTGGGCGAGGCGCAGGGCCACGGCGGCGCCGATACCCCGGGCACCGCCGGCAACGAGGACGATCTTGCCGGAGAGGGTCATATCGCCGGCGGAATTTG
>NW_003315028.1:224825-225595 GCF_000150825.1 Verticillium alfalfae VaMs.102
CCGACTTTTACCCGGCGGTTTGAAACAGCGAAGAGCTTCCTTGCCCTTGCCGCCATAGTTTCGTGTCTTCAGGTTTTTTCTAGGTTTTATACGCAATCCACGGTTGTCCGACGCAAAGATAACGGGTTCTATAGAGGACCTTAGGCTCCGGGTCCCATTTCAATACGATGTGGCGAAACGAAATGCTTTGAATATTATTCTGTATCGACTTCGCATTGATGCGAAAGTGTCAGCGCTCGATGATCTTTGCTCATTCGGTAAGCAGGAACTTTAGAGACCCATGGCATCATGATAATACTACGACGAGCACTAGAGACTTCCGACAGCGAATTAGTAGGGAATCTCAGTCTATGACAACATAGCAATGTAATCAGTATCTTGGGTTCACAACATCACGACCATGATAGCTTAGGCTGACATGACGTGAAGACGGACTGCCCTGGTGGTGCTTCTGAGTTAGAATGCTATCTATGAAGTCATCTGATCAAAATGTACCGTAGGCTTTAATACGAGATTGTGGTACTATCACGGAAAATGACCCTGAATAAAGCAGAGGACTTGCATGAGATGTTTCTTTTACGTTCCTTCAGTTCGCAGGTTCCAGCCAAGATATTTGCTTGCAACCACCTCACTATAACCTTCGTTGCTGAAAATGCGTATGTGGCATTCATGCATGGCTCATGCAAAATTGAGCTATAAAATTCGAGCCACGTAAGTCTCAGTGTGGTGCATAATCAGCCCGGAAATTCGTGTCTAGAATCTTACTGTTG
>NW_003315028.1:227031-229573 GCF_000150825.1 Verticillium alfalfae VaMs.102
TGCTGTGCAAGATTACGGAGCTGTATCGTGAGAAGAGGACTGTCTGAGTTTAGCACAAAGCTTCGTTCATCGACCGCAGCTGGCAAGACATGTTTGTCAGCCAAGGTCATGCTGCATGCTTCGCTGTTCGGCACGGCATGGAGGCACGAGGCATGGTGCATGCTCGTCACGGCATCGAGGGCGGTGGCATGGGAGTAGTCGCCGGCAGCCCGCGTACTGTGGTGTGGTTGGCCCAGTCCAGCACCTCGAAGCAGCTGGAATTCGCGCCTCTCGGAGTGCAAGGACAGCGTTGAGGCCTTGCTTCCTTGAGCTGCTCCTTCACCAAGGAGAAAGAAGTCCTGCTCCTTGACCAGGCCTTGATGAAGGAGAAAGGGGGTTGGGGCGCAGTGTCAATATACCTCCACTCGAATTCTCCAAAGTGGAGAGGGTCACCACGATCTTCAGGGACGAATCCAACCTAATAGCCGTGATTGATGATGCTTGTACGATGGGTGCTTCAGATGCCTGGCGATGGAGGTGGACCCTTTCATGCCAATCGCAAGGTATAAGGTGCAAGGTGCAAGGTGCAAGGCGCATGAGCAACTGCTGGGGCCTTGCTTTCCTGTTTCGGTCCTTGGTCTTTCTTGTCTTGTCGCTCGGGTGTCGTCCGAAAGTCTGTGTTTCGACGAAGTGACCGGACGTCTGACGGAAGTTTCTTCCAGAAAGGCCATCGAGTGCAATGTTCGGCTGCCCCGGTCAAATACGGGTGATGATCAAATTGAGCCATGTAGAGATGGTTTGGGGGGCAAGGCCTGAGTAATTCTCCTGTAGCGCTTATCTGGGTGGCCAGGCACCCGAGCGAGTGTAGAAAAAAATTACCTAGGTACTTAGGCCACTGGAGTAGGTAGGAACCTTGGGTACCTGCCTACCAGGTACCTTACCTACCTTTAAGGTACCTTAGATGCTTACCTAGGTACTTACCTTAAGGGTGCCTGCCTACCTAGGTACGGGAGAGGTGCCTACAGGGAGGTGCCTACGGAGAGGTGCCTACGGAGAGATAGGGCTAGGGTAGCCACCCATCCTGCTCACCAAAAATTGCTTGTTGCTGCCTTCACAAGTGCAATCAATGGCTGGCTGGGCCAGTGCAAAGCCTTGAGCTGTCGGTCGGCCAAGTGTCTCAGGGGCCACGCAGCGGTGGACGAATAAAGCTGCTTCTGTTGTAGTGAGGCTGCCGATGACATACCTGTTGGAGGGGGTTGGGCCGTCGGACGATCAGTCTCGTCTGAGCTGAGTGTTGTCTGGAATTCTGCACCTGCTGCAGCGGACAGCGGACACGCAAGGCACGTCACTGAGCGCCGGGTGCTGGGGCGATGGGCACTGGATCAGGGACCGCACGCCCGTCGAAACAGCCCGTCTCGGAAAGGCAAGACGTGGGCCGCCACAGCTACCTAAGGTGCCTACCTACCGACCTAAGGTAGGTAGGTAGGGAGGTGCGACCCCTAACGCCTCTGAGCTGGTGTCTCTCCTCGCTAAAAAGTCCGCCGGCGTGCCAAATCACCACTCAACCCCCCCCCCCACGGCCCTCCAGGCCAGGGGCAGCCTGCCCAAGCGATAGTATCCCGTGAGGCCTGGTTGAAACCTTATACCACAGGCACGTGACCATCTGGCGCCAACCAGTGACGGCCACTGGCCAGCAAGTACAACAGTGAGCGACAGTGACGAAAGTCTGGACACTGGACATGCCGTCCGCTGGTGGAGTGTCATGAATCCGGCGCCACCCCTTTGATTGCGCTAATGCAATTGGGGAGGCGCCCCCGGCGGCCCCTCCACGCCCAACTGCGGTACTTCAGGCCGTGCGTCGAGGTACATTTGCTGGCGCTGGACCAACCACACAACCGACAAGTCATCCCTGAGCCCCCCCTCCCCGTTCCCTACAGGCTGGCACCTTGGCACTTGGCACCTCCATTCGCCCTCGTCCTTGGTCGGAGAGCCGCTGTGCTGCCCGCTCTCTTCAAGCTTGCAGTAGGGGGGTTGAGCGAGAGCGAAATCCCATCATTCATCCCAAGGAGCCCCCAAGGAAACCCAAGAACCAAAGACCCCAGCGGAGCCCGCAACTCAGAGACGCCGACCATTTCGACGATCGAACGGCGCCCTCTCTTATCTCTCTTTCTCTCTCTCTGGATTCCACCTTCGATACCCCGATATTCCGACATCCCATCCTCTCGCTCTCTCTCCACGTCTCTATCGGCTCTGTCTGTCCGTCTTTGTGCGATCGCCCACCGCGGCGCGGCCACCCGCTTGTCGCCCCCCCCCATACACGTCTTGCCTCGTTGGATGTACCGATCCCCCGACGACGGCCAACCTGTGATCTGACGGCCCTCGACGGCGCCTATGCCTCACAACCGCTCTTGACCCCGATGCGAGTTCACAGACCATTTTTCAACCCATCGATCACAATATACGCCCGGTGTTCTTTGCTTTGGGGGGGTTTCGCTGGCGTTCTGGCCTGTCCCACGGCCCTCTTGCTTTTCTAGATGATGGTGCGTCCCCCCCCCCCCCGTTG
>NW_003315028.1:230812-237502 GCF_000150825.1 Verticillium alfalfae VaMs.102
GGGCGGTAGCTTGAGATCAGGCGAGCGACATTCTCTCAACAAGCGGACGTCCGCCAGTCGACAAAACCAGTCCGAGGCTCAACAGCAGCCAGAAGCCAGCCTGCTGTGCCCCTCGAGGATGTCCCCAAAGCCATCTCCTCTCCAGAGTCCAGTCTGAGCCCATCTCCGAGAACTTTTCCCGGCCTGGCAGGCCAGCGCGACGTCAACAGAATTCTCCTCAGGAGGATGCCTATTCCGCACTTACTGGGGGCGAGCCGCCATCGTCCGAGACATACGACACCACGTCAAATGTGCGCAGCTTCCAGGATGATGCTCCGGCTCGTACTACCTCAACCTCGTCCGTACCACAAATTATCGAACCCTCAGCCCTGGAAGACGATCAAGGCGGCCAGAGACAATATCCGCAGAGGACTACTTCATCTCAGCAGGGAGTTCCAGACGAGCCACCGGCACGGTCGTCAAAGCGTCCGGGCATGGTTCGCTCACCACAATCCAGCTCAGGGTCTCTCACCTTGCAACAGCAGCAGCAGCAGCAGCAGCACCAACAATCACAACAGCAGCCGAAACAGCAGCAGCAGCATGGTAACAACCCGAACAACAGCCTCAATGACATGGCGCACAATCCATCCCCTCTGCCGGGCGGCGGCGCCACCAGAACTGACAGCCTCACGTTTATTCCAACGCTGGCAGCAGATGATCGAAAAGCCGACAGGAAGTCAAAGAAGGACAAGGACGACGAAAGCAGCAGCGGATCCACCTCGAAGTCCTGGTCCAAGTGGCTCAAGGGGAGCGGCGACGACAAGGAGAAAAAGAAGAGGGACGAGGAAAAGAAGAAAAGCAAAACCTTTGTCGAGAAGGCTCAGGACAACGTGCGACTGGACGTTTTGCAAAACTCTATTGAAAGTGCGGTTACCAAGGGTCGCGAGAGCCTGCTGCTTGATCGGGACAATGTTGACAGCAAGTTAGCCGAAGAAAGAAAAAAGGAAAGCAGTCGAAAGTCAGATCCGGCGAAGAAGGAGAAAGAGGGCGGTGGGTTGTTCTCAGGTCTCTTTGGCGGCGGCAAGAAGAAGGGCGAGAAGGAGTCCAGCAGCAAAAAGGGCCATCACCTACGCGTCTCCGAAGACCCGATCTATCGCCCGCTCCGACCCGACGTCGACTACCACTGGACCCGATTCCCGTTGCTGGAAGAAAGGGCGATTTACCGCATGGCGCACATCAAGCTGGCCAACCCGCGCCGCTCGCTATCCAGCCAGGTCCTGCTCAGCAACTTCATGTATAACTACCTCGCCATCGTCCAGGCCATGCACCCGCAGGCGCAGGTTCCTCAGTCGCCGCAGCAAAGACGCCTTGAAGAAGAGCGCCGTCGCAAAGAGCAGGAGGAGCAGTACCTCGCCCAGCAGCAGTTGCAACAACAGCAACAAGAGGAGTCGGATCAAGACGCCCTCGACCAGTACAACTTTGACTACCACCGGGTAGGTGAAGAACTGCCCCTTTCCTCTGTGTGAATGGCATACTAACAAGCTTTCAGGGTGCCTCTCAGTACGGCGACAGTAACTCGCATGATGGTGTAGATTATGTGGATGACGCGCAAATTTACGAGTACGAACATGGCGGCGGCGGCGGTCAAAAGCAAGGTCAAGGCAACGACAACAGCTACGGCGATGAGTACGGTGGAACGCACGGCAAGGAGTACTATGACCAGTACGACCAAGGCAGCGGTGCGAACGGTGACGGCCGAGGGCGACACAGTGACGGTCGAGACGACATGTGGTGAGCTAGCAGCGATATGGACCATGTTGGGAGCTAGCGGAAGGGCAACAAGCGAATGTGTATAGATTTTTGCCCAAGCGGCGAGGTTGTGCATATGGGCTGGAGTTCGGAGGGCCTGTCAGCGCCTGGGAGGATGCAAGCCATGGGTCAGGGGTCGTCCCATTCTCAGTCTTTTTTTTGGAGGGGGGCCCTTCATTTCATTTCTTTCGGTATTACTTTTCATTTTCCCTCTCTCTCTCTCTCTCCCTCTCTCTATCTCTCTCCTCGTCAGGCAGGTCTGTATCTTTCCTTAATATCTCGGCCGGGCTCTCTGCGTTTAGAGAAGAACCTGTCGAGAGCAGCACCTCATGTACACAGCATAGCGGCCCGGGGTTCAGGGATGGGTTGGAGCTCGTGCAAGAATTACATGAATTTTGGATGATAGATGATCGAGCATAAGCATGATGTATTGTGAGTATAGTCTTCAGCCAGCGGTCTTAGCTTGACAGCCTTGGGGGGGGCCAAGTTGCAGTGAATGGTGAGCCAGGACGCTGGATGGAGGTTGAAACTGGCGTAGAAAGTCAAACAAGCCAAGCCAGGCGTTGACATTCCGAGACAGGGGACAGAAAGACGGACGTGTTTACATAAGCAGCTGCCGATGGTCATGACCCCAACATGCTCCCCTGCCTCGCCAGCTGGACACCGGCCATAACAGTCTAAGCCGTTTCGGGGGAGCAGTCCCCTTGAAGCCACGAACCCACGCGCCAATCCAGTCGTATCCCTCCAGAAGGTTGACTGGCAGGAGCTTTTTCTAACGGGTACCTTACCGTGCCTGCACTGGAACCAACCCCCCCCCCCGAACCGAACCCGACCACCAAGCAAAAATCAATAGCCTTACCAGGGGACCATCTCTTGATTCTACTTTGTCGCAAACAGTCCCATCGTCTTCTTCATCTCCCACCGTCAGCTCCATTGATACCCAAGTTCCTCCGACCTCCATCGCGCATCTTCGAGCCCTTTTGCTCCCCATACGAACCTTTCCAGACGAAGCTCGCCTCAGCTGGACCCTCCCGCACCCGATCGCCACCGCGACTGCCCCCGTCTACACAAAGAGGAGAGAGAGACAGAGAGAGCATGGCCGCCGTAAGTCCATCTCGAGCAAGCCGCGACCTGGCTCTTGCGTCGTACACCCTTGGAGCTGGCAAAGACTGACGACAGTGATACCATGCAGCCGCGTCAGTTCAACAACCCGGGCTTCACCCCCAACGGCGCCGCCCCCCTTCTCCCCAACCAGGGCCGTGTCATCCAGACCGGTCCCATCAGAGTTCTCTGCATTGCCGATGTCCGAGGTATGCTAGCTTCACGACCAAGCGCTTTCGATGACCCTGTGTTGACTTTTCATTAGGCAACCTCAACTCCCTGAACGAGCTTGCCAAATCTGCCCGCGCCGACCACATCATCCACACGGGTGACTTTGGTTTCTACGATGATACCTCCCTGGAACGGATCGCAGAGAAGTACGCCAGGCCCTCCTTCCCGACGTGCTCTAGCCACCTCCCCTTCGCAGACCATGCTGACCTGCCCACCCTCTAGGACCCTCAAGCACGTCGCCCAGTACTCTCCGCTGATTCCAGAGCCCATCAAAAAGTCGATCCAACAAGGCGGCCCCGGTTCCGTCAAGAGCCGCTTTGCGCCCAGCGACCTTCCCCTCTCCGAGCTCTCTCTCCTGCTGAGCGGCGATATCAAGCTCGATGTGCCCGTCTACACCGTCTGGGGCGCGTGCGAAGATGTCAGGGTGTTGGAAAAGTTCCGGTCCGGCGAGTACAAGGTCAACAACCTGCACATCATAGATGAGGCTCGGTCCATGCTGCTCGAGCTCGGAGGTGTCAAGCTGCGTCTCCTTGGTCTCGGTGGCGCCGTCGTTATGCACAAGCTCTTCGACAACGGCGAGGGACGGACGACGATCGCCGGTGGTCAAGGTACCATGTGGACCACGCTCCTGCAGATGGGCGAGCTCGTCGACACTGCTCACCGCGTCTATGACCCGACTGAGACGCGCGTCTTCGTCACCCACGCCTCGCCTGCGCGCGAGGGTATCCTGAACCAGCTGTCCGTCACACTGAAGGCCGATTTCTCCATCTCCGCCGGTCTGCATTTCCGTTACGGAAGCTCCTACAACGAGTTCAGCGTCAACCCGACCCTCGATCACTATCGCGGCAAGCTGGCTGCCTCCAAGGCGTCCTTCAACGACGTGTGGGAGACGGTCAAGAGCGAGGTGGAGCCTGCTATTTCTCAAAACGAAGCCCAACAGAACCTCCTTAAGAACGCTCTGGCTATCGTTGAGAAGATGCCCTCGACTGCTGCCGGTGGCAATCCCTTCGGCGGCCCCGTCCAAGGCCAGGCTCAGCTGGGACAGGTCGATGAGAGCGCTTTCAAGAACATGTGGAACTTCAACCTGGCGGACGCTGCCTTTGGCTGGCTTGTCCTCGAGATCCAGGACGGAAGGATCGGAACGGAGATGCGCGCACAAGGCTTCAACTTCTCCCATAGGGGTGCGAAGCAGCAGCCCGGCGCCGCCCTTGCTGCTCCTCAGTCTGTCTCCAACGCTATGCCTGCCCCTCCCGCGACCCAGAGCACCGCCCCTCCCCCCACCAGCCGCCAGCCTTCGCAGGCCGCCAGCAAGCCAACAGTGGCTACGCCCGCCGCCGCACCGAAGCCCGGCACTCCTCAGCCGGCCGCCGCCCCCTCCGGTCCCGCCAAGGAACAGGAGAAGCCCGCCGCCCCGGCGGCTGCCAACGGATCGACGAACGGACCGGAGCCCGTGTCGTCGCCTGCGCCCAAGACCCCCGCGCAGGATATCATTGGTCTCTTCGTCATGAACGTCAACTCGGAGGAGCAGACGAAGGAGCTCTTCGACCCTGAGTACAGGGGCAAGATCACCAAGATTGAGAAGTGGGGCAACTCGAACAAGGTCGTGCAGTTCGCCAGCGCCGAGGACCGTGACGCCGCCCTCAACAGTCTACCTGAGGACCTGAAGACGCGTGCCCAAGAGGACCGCTCGCGCCCTCTGGTGAAGATCTTTATCCACCGCGAGAGCAAGTTTGCCCCGCGCGGCGGTGCTGGTAGCTGGGGAAGCAGCCGCGGCGGTGCCGGTTCTGCCAACACGGGTAGTGGTTACCGCAGCGCAGGTGGGAGCTAGTGATTCCGAGAGCAACCGCCGTGGTGGACGTGGAGGACGCGCCGTCGTCCGTGTCTGCTAGCGCGTCCGTGGACTTGATCGCGGCGCTTCAAGGGTGAGGGCGGTGGCTCTTCCCCCGCCCCGACTTCTGTCACGCCTGCCGAGTAAGCATTATTTCAGGGTTAGTGAGGAAGCAGGTATCACGACGAAGAAACGGGGGACGGACCAGGACGGAGGTTGTCGGGCAGAGATGGGGGGCAAATGGCTTTAGGGCAGTTTTACCCAACCTGTCACCCATGCCATGGAGACGTGTCCGCAGGGTCCAGTCTCCCATCAAGTTTCGTCTTTGCCCATACATAGACACGGGGCTCATTCTTGTGCCCTTACCAGTCTGCTTACGAGCCTGCGGGTTCGTTTGACGGCAGTCTTTTTTTTTTTTTTTTGTGCTACGGCGAGCAAAAGAGGGGAAAGGAAAGGGCCGGATGGGCCCGTTCACTGCTACCAATTCTTGTACGCATACCGCCTTAATGAAGGCCCGGGGAGGTTTGGAGGAGTTAGCCAGGTTAGCCTAGTCTAGCCCGGGCAGGAGTTTTCGACGTTGCGGAATCGACAAAAGGATTTGAAATATGATGGCTGTGTTTGTGCTGTGTGACATTGATTACTTTGGTGGATGTTTTGCGTTCGCTGGTGATGCGCGCACTGCTAGACAAGTTTCATTAGCCAGGCGTGTCTTGTCATCGTTTACTCGATACACGGAAGATGACGAGCTCCTGTGAGATGATGAGCTGTTGGCCGCAAGCTATTTTCCTATTTCACATCGCTGAATGAAGGCCTGGAAGTACGAAGAGCATTTCCTCCCCTAGGTAGTGTTTGGTGCCTTAACGGACGGCATCCGCAATTCAGGTACCGCGGCATACTCATGTCTCTCGTTTCGTCACGGCGGCCCGTACCACCAGCCTAGATCTACTCGTATAGGTTTTGGTCAAGGAAATGGTCATTTAAATACTGACCCAAGAGCATGCTTTCGAGACCTGCATCTTGGAGAGTCACTCGCACAAAAGAACAGCACGACCTGTGGGCGACTCAGAGTGCTTCTATCATTCGTCTACGCATACTCTGACGGCATACCCCCGTATCAATGGCAGACGATCCCCGCCTGTATACAATAATGCAACATGTTGGTACAAGAAGGACAGCCCCCTCCTCTCGCTGTCCGACATCCCCTCATTGATTCCCCGCCCCCAAAACAGGCCCACAACACTGCCCGGCCCTCAGAGCGGCTTCATGCCCTTGTGAATGGCAGCAATGCCGCCCGTGAGGTCCTCGTAGCCGTCGCCGGCCACCTCGAAGCCGGCGGCGACAATCATGTCGCGGAACTCCTCCTGGGAGGGGAAGCGCTCTATGCTCTCGACGAGGTACTGGTAGCTGTCGCGGTCGCCGGCGACGAGCTGGCCGATGAGGGGAATGGCGGAGAAGCTCCAGCGCTTGTAGGCAAAGTTGAGCAGCGGGTGCTTGTCGACCTTGCTGAACTCGAGGCAGGCAAAGACGCCGCCGGGCTTGAGGACGCGCCGGGCCTCGGCGAGGGCGGCGGGGATGTTGGTGAAGTTGCGGATGCCAAAGGCGACGGTGTAGAGTCGACCGAGTTGTCGGGGACGGCACCGTCGGGCAGCCGCTCGGCGTTGGCTTCGAGAGGAGAGCGAGGCCTGTGTGCGCGCAGGCCGCCGCGAGCGGTCCGCGCCGACGCCCAGCATGGAGGGTTGATG
>NW_003315028.1:237705-243367 GCF_000150825.1 Verticillium alfalfae VaMs.102
GAATTGGTCCCTGGAAAATGTCAGCGATATGTTGTGAGGTGGGCAAGTACGGGGCCGCACGAGGGAAGCACTGACTTCCATATCCTGTGCCAGGCAAAGGACATCATGTCGTTCATGCGATCATAGGAGTCGGCCACGCTGTGGAAGACGCCAGCGACTCGATCGGCCTTTTCGGACTCGAGGACGGTTTCATAGCCAAAGTGAGTTGTCTTGGTAGGGTCGTTGGATGGGGGGGCTTCGCGACGCTGGGCCGTCAGGGCGAAGGTACGGCGCTGAAGGCGAGTGGCATTGATGTGTCTAGAGAGGGTTCGCAGGCCCGTGGACGGGCGGAGGGCGCGTGTTGTCGCCATGGTGGTTGTCTTGGAGGGGGGGCTTGATATGTCCTGGGTTGAAAGTCAGCCTGGTTGATGCATCTTTCGATCGTCCTGTCACGACGGAAATTTTAGTGGGGCGCGGAAGACGGAGCGATCGTTGTGGCGTCCTCGAAACGTCAAGCCACATGCTTGACTTCAACCCTTTTCCTACCATCCCCGACATGCGGACGAAACTTACGTTAGACGGATGTGATGGTCGTCTCTGTACGGCGGGCTGGTCGAGTTCGGACGTTGTTCATCAGGTCGGCAAAGTTGTCGATCTGTCGCCAGCCGAGGTAGGCAAGTCCGCACACAACACCGAGGACGCAGATGATAAGGATCGCCAGTTGGCCCGATGGTCCCATGGTATAAAGGAGAAGGCTGTTCAAGGTTGATCGTCAAACTCCGTTTGATTGAATTTGAGTTCAGACTTCTGATCGGTTGGTCGCGTTGTACGGGGATGCAACCAAGGATCTCAATGCAGTGCCTACCCAAGAATATCGGGTTCGGGATGCGAAGGAAATAGCCTCGATGATGTGTCCCGGGTTATTATGCGGCCTGGATTATATCTGTTTGCTGTTTTCTCCGTCACGCCACGCGTACCGCGTAACGCGTGGTGATGAACCAAGTACCTAGCAACGCGCAACAGGCAGAGGACTGGCAAGAGTTGCTAGGCCTCAGCCAAGTTCGCCATATCATGTAACAGTGCCTTCGCAGAATGATCTTTCTCAGGTTGAACTGCAGACGACGAGGCCTTGCTCCTCAAGACTCTGCCGTACTCGATATATTTACTGCGGGCCTCAGAGCTAACTCTGCATTTTGCCTCAATATGGGATGTATATATGACCAACCCACAAACCAAGGCTCACGGTCAAGCCTTTCCATGAAATCGCCATCTGCAACGAGTCTTCTCATGGCATCAGCAAGGCTTTATACTTACTCGAGCCTATCATCCTGGCGTACAACACGATTGTCTCTACTTCGATTCCTTGGATCCTTCGAGAATCATAACTGATAATTCTTGACTGATTGATTCGAGCCTAATCAGCCGTCTCAACTGAAATGCTGTGACCAGACAGTGTCTGGAACGGATCCTGAGGTCAACCAGGTGCTGGAGATGGTTGTGGCCCTACTTTGAGGGATAGGTACGTAACAACAAAGAGAGACGGCCTAAGGTTTGTCGTGCACGGCTACAATAAACGATTTTTCTTGTCTGCCGATGTGTGGTGTAAAACTTCTCAACTTTACCAACGAAAAAAATGGGACAACATTCAATGCACATTTCGCCTACTGTAAGCACGAACTTGCGTGATGGAAATGGAACATCATTGATGTGCACGTCTCATCCCATTCCACAGGCATAATTTGCGTAGGTTTACGCCCGTTACCTTGCTCGATGCCAGTATAAGAGCCCTAGAGCAAACTGAGAGACAAACTTTGGGATCATCATCCACATGGCCTTTGTATTTGGCGTCCCTGACGACTACCAATACTGCGGCTATGTGCGCTTGTGATAAGCCCAGCCCAAAATCTGGGGTCTCCAATCCCCAGCGGCAATGCACGGGCCAGAATACTCCTCCCGTCTCCGCTGGCTGCGTCGCTCCCTCACAAGACCCCTCAAGGCCGACTGAGACCGTCGCTTTCTGTCGGCTCAACATGACGTCGGCTCCCAAAGGCATTCACTCGGCATTGACCCTCTCGACTCGTCGCTTCGTTTCGCCTCGATTCACCTGTTTCCGTCTTGATCAATTGTGCTTTACTCTTGTGTTCTTGAAGGGAAAGAATAATCACGGGAGGCTCTAGTTTGTTCAATCATCCAAGAGAGCTTTACAGAACAGGCAGCATCATGAAGTCAAGAGTCCTCCGACCAGCAGCGCGCCTGCGCTCGGCCCGTCTAGCGAGCCCCTCCACCTCGACCCCCCGCCTCACCCTCTCCGCCCGCGCCGCCAGCTCCCTCTCGCAGAAGCCCAATGCGAACCACGTCTCGTTTCCTGGCGCCGTCAAGAGCGCCTTTACGCACACGCTCAAGTACGAGACGCCCTCCGACTACCCAGCCCTGTCGACCTACCGCGTCGTCGACCAGGATGGCATCGTTGTCGACGAGAGCTTCAAGCCGGATCTAAGCGATGAGGAGGTCATCAAGCTGTACAAGGACATGGTCTACATCTCGATCATGGATCTCATCATGTTCGACGCCCAACGGCAGGGCCGGTTGAGCTTCTACATGGTGTCGGCAGGCGAGGAGGCGCTGAGCGTCGGTTCCGCCAGCGTGCTGGCGCCCGAGGACGTCGTCTTTTGCCAGTACAGAGAGCAGGGTGTCTTCAAGCAGAGGGGGTTCACGACGTCAGATTTCATGAGCCAGCTGTTCGCGAATGCCAAAGACCCTGGCCGCGGCAGGAACATGCCTGTGCACTACGGCAGCAAGGAACTGAACATTGTATGTATATCCACGTTGGTGCCAATGGCCCCCGACAGCCCAAGCCACTGACACGAGCATCCAGCACTCCATCTCCTCGCCGTTGGCGACGCAGCTCCCGCAGGCCTCGGGGGCGGCGTACGCGCTCAAGATGCAGCGCCTGCACGACCCCAGCATCCCGCCGCGCGTCGTGGCGGCGTACTTTGGCGAGGGCGCCGCCAGCGAGGGCGACTTCCACGCGGCGCTCAACATGGCGGCGACGCGGTCGTGTCCGGCACTCTTCATCTGCCGCAACAACGGGTACGCCATCTCGACGCCGACGCTGGACCAGTACCGGGGCGACGGCATCGCGAGCCGCGGCCTCGGGTACGGCATCGACACAGTGCGGGTGGACGGCAACGACTTTTGGGCGGTGCGCGAGGCGACCAAGCGGCACGCGCCATGCACTGCCGCGACGGCGGGCGACCCGTTCTCATCGACGTATCGTGTCAGTCACACAGCACGTCCGACGACTCTTTTGCGTACCGCGCGCGCGTCGAGGTCGAGGACTGGAAGCGGCGCGACAACCCCATCACGCGGTTGCGCAAGTGGATGGAGGCCAGGGGCATCTGGGATGAGGGCAAGGAGAAGACGTGCCGCGACGAGACGAGGAGCGAGGTGCTCAAGGGGTTCCGGGAGGCCGAAGCTATGAAGAAGCCGCCCATGCGTTCGATGTTTGAGGACGTCTATGAGGAGCTAACGCCGGATCTGAAGCAGCAGATGGCCCAACTCAAGGCGCATTTGGAGAAGTACCCTGAAGAGTACGACTGCAGTGAGTTTGAGGGCGGCGCTGATAGTCTCAAGCCATGATGGCGGGCTGTGTATTGATGGAGGGTATGCAGCATCACTTTAGAAATGAAAAGAAAGAGAGCAAAGACGCTCAAATCGTTCATGCCTTGTCTTTTCCTCGAGGGCTACCCGGGAGGTTCAGGAGTGCTCGCTGTGAATCCAGAAGAATGGTGGCCTAGGTACCTTACCTAAAGTACTGACCCACCTAGGTAGGTAGGCAGCCGGGGGAAAGCTCTGCCCCTGGGAGTTCTTGCCTTGGCAAGGCCGGAATGTCATCTACCTATTGGATGCACCTTACCCTGAACAGCGTCATACTATCTACCGTAACGAGAGGCTCTCGGGCCCGGCAGGCGCAGTCTCTCACTTGAAGAAGTCTTTGGAAGTTCATGGGAGGGGAAAGATGGCGATGCAAATGGAGTTTGCAACGCTGAAAGCGCGCGAGCTTTAGCACATACGGCGAGGCTCTGTACGCCTTCCTTCTCGTGGTAATGCTGATGGCCTCCTTTCCTTGATAGATCCTCGGTCTGCACGAGGGAGGAACAACAAAGCAAACCCGACCTCGCCATGCTCCTGCTTCAACACTCTTCCTCCTCTACATGGGAACCACTCAAGATTTCAGGACACTGGAAGGAAAGCTTCGATGAGCCACCCCATGGCAAGCACGACGCCTGGCCCGGCTCCTCTCGCCACACTTCTTTCCGCCATTCATTTTGGAGCCAACGATCTTGTCTCACTTGCTTCCTTCTGCCGTGATTGGCATGTAGGAGTCAATATGGACAGGTATTCAAACAAGAGTGAAATACAGTCCATTCTACAAGCTATCTGCTGTCTTCACATCAAGCACCCAAGCGCAGGCTGGTAATTCTGACTCTATCGATATAACCAAGCAGATGACGTGACGTACTGGTCTGGGAATAAGCCGTCGAATAAACGGCAGAAAGTGATCATATACAACGATCCTTGCCTCACATTCCCCGTGAAACCGAGGTCGATTATTTTTAGACGTCTTGCGTCCTAGATACGAGCAGCAAAGCACCGTCTAGTAGCTGTCAAGGTACATATAGTGTTAGTCATTTTCTGCAGCCTGGGCATGGCTGAGGACGCAGATTCAAGTTAGGTTGAAAGAAACATGCGGCTACGGCAAACATTCAATTCGTATCGGTGCTGATCGGACGATCGGTGAGGGCTTCTCAACTCGCGTCCTGCTACCAGGTACAAGCGTGTCTTGGCCCTCGAAGCTCAGGTTGAATATACATGCCTCAACCCGTCGTTCCGGGTCTCCTGAGCATTCTTTCCTGCGAGCTTCCTTCGGACACTATCAGCACAAACGCCTCGCCTTGATCAGGGTTCAAGTCACCATCGCGGCATGCATAGCACCCTCACGCTCTGTGTTTACTCCCACAACTGCTAATCCACGTCAAAAACTGTCATCTCAGAAAACACATGAGCCGTGGCTTCATTATCAAGCCCCAGATCGGGGTTGACTTCGACACGCTGTGTCTCACCATTGATTAGCTCTTCGAATCCAGTTCTCCGAGGTATTGGATTTCTCTCTATCGTACGGATCTTCGGCGAAGATACAGCCATACTGAGCGTAGGCGCTCCGCTTTCGCTTGCTGTGTGTTATTGACATCGGTCCTCCATACGAGGAATGATACTGACGATAGGCAGGTAGGCGCATTTTCTTTTCTCGTCGGGGTTATCTTGTCACCTCCCTTGCTCAGCCGCCTCGGCTGACGAAGAGGAGAAAAGCTTTAAGATTTGGTCTGATTGAGTCTACTCGTTGCACCTTGTGCTTCATCGATGACCGACCCACGATCCAACGACCTGACCTTGGGCCATCTTTGGCTATCGGAGGCGACGGCGGCGGGTTCCGACACGGACGGAGGAACTAGGAGGCACAGCAAACTTTGGACATATGCATTGGACCATAGCAGCGATTCAATTCAACACTTAATGAACCTTGATTGGGGTCGAATGTCTGCAAAATATTCCAGGTGCAATATGTGAACCCGCCTGTGATGACTTTGGTGGCACAGCGCGTAGGTCCCCCGAAGGACGACAT
>NW_003315028.1:243467-261718 GCF_000150825.1 Verticillium alfalfae VaMs.102
CCGGATGGCAGTGCGGCCAAGTCCCACGTCCCGCTAGGACGCACACGCACCAGAGAGACAGAGAGCCGCGAGGAGGAGGGGCTCGAAGCTATTGCATCAGTCATCATCCACTGTTGACGTTGGTTGGTGGTGTCCATGGACCAGACCAAACAGACGAGAGACCCCAAAGTGGCACGGCACGCAACGCAGCACAAGAAAAGCAAAGTATACCGTACGTAGCCTTCCTTTGCAGCCCAAACTTCCCGACCACTTTCCTACACAGCGACACAATCTCTCCGGACAGGATACAGAGCGTCTTTGCCCCTCTTCATCCCCTTCGCGAAACAGCGACCATCCCCAAAAGACAAGGACAACACCCGCAAGCCCCCCCCCCCTAGGCGGACGGCTCGAACCGCCTCGCTGGACACCCCACTACATCCATGACCGACCGCCGAACACCGCTCTCCATCCAAGTCGCGCCTCGAGCCTAACCCCTCTAGCGAACAGGCGTCATCTCAACCGGCCGTTGCACCGACTATACGCATACACGTATACACACACGATAGCCTTCTCGACGCTCCTCCCAAAAGAAACTATACCTCTGCCCGAGAGCTCGACAAAAGGTAGCCAGAAAGAGAGAAGAAGAGCAGGGTACAAACAGCACACTGCTCGTTGTCCATCGCCAGCTGTTGCTGCCCCGTCTGATGGCGTGATCCATGGCAGAACGAACATCTTCTGCAACTCCGCGCTTCAGACCGGCAGCCGACTACAACGACGACGTTTATCTTACGACGACAGTGCCGTCGACGGCCACAAGAAAGCCAGCTCTCGGCCTCGGGTCTTCCCCCCGAGACGACTCCATATCGCCTTCACAAAGGTCAGTGTCTGCCCTTCTCATTGATTCTTTCTCCCTGTGCCTTCCGCTGCTCGAGTTCAAAATCCTTTCTTCGAGTCTCTCCCTCCCACGCCCCTTTCATGACTCTGGTGGTACTGGAGGTCATGTTGGCTGTCGGCGCTGAACCGCTAGGCGGACTGCGAAGGGCGGACTCCTCACGTCCCCGGGAGATAAGGCACATGCGTCCCCCCACCTGGCCTTCACCGAAGGCGTGCTCTGGGTCGACCAGGCACCTTGAGAGCCACCATGTTCCAGGCCGCCTTGACCAAATGGTTGTCGAATAGAGAGTAGGGGTAGCAGCAAGATGTTGTCGTCTCTTTATTATCTGACCTCCTTCCGTTCCTGTGGCGTCCCCTCGTACCGCCTGGCTGCCCTGTATCTTGGGGGGGCTCTCAGAAGGCCCGCAGCACCAGCCAGCACCAGCACCCGCACTGGGCGTGCAGCACCTCCACCAAACGCGATAGCACCTGCCCTCCACCACCCACAAGTACTTGCCTGCATCTGCACCACCTACGCACTGGGCTCGAGACTTGTCCCCCCAATCCAACCTGACGCCTTGTGCCTTGTGCCTTGTGCATAGTCGCGAGTCGAATATTATTCTTTGGATCAACCACCACCACCACCTCCTCCTCCTCCTCAGATTTTCGGGTCCTTCAAGGGTCGAAAAATGGGAACCCTCATCGGTTGACTCGTCATTCTTCCACAAGGCTTCCCACCCGTGCCTCCCATTACTTGACCCTCTCCACCCTCTTCCCTCTCTACCCACCTCTTTCCTCCACCACCAACCGCTCCGTTTGGCTGCTAGCTCGACCGGACTCGGCCATTCAGTGTGCATGCCGGCATCGTAGCATCGCGGCTCGTGGACCCTGAGAGTCTTCCACCTGCCCGCGGTCGCCCCTCTTCACGCCTGGCCCGGTTTTGATCATTCTTCTACACCTTTTGATACCCCCACTCTCACCGCTCCATTTCGTCATGCCTCCCAAACGTCAAGACGAAAGCCAACCGCTCATGCCTGCCAACAGGGTCACTAGGTCTTCTACTCGACAAGCTGCGAGCCTGGCAGCCTCAGCTTCTGCCACCACTTCTGCCCCCGGCGCCGACTCCTCTCCTGCTGCACCTGCCACGCTCCAGAATCCCACTCCCTCGACCTCGAAGCAGTCTCCGCCCAGCAAGAAGCGCAAGGCTGGGCCGCAGCCCAACAGCCCATCCCAAGCCGCCTCCTCTATAACCACTGCCACTGCGACGGCGAACCCAAAAGCAGCCTCGACGTCCCGTCGCTCCAAACGTCAAAAGACCTCCGACGACGCCTCAACTCCGTCCCAAACGACCGCCACTCAAACACCTGTCCCTCGCGCCAAGGCGAAGGGCAAGACCCCTGCCAGCATGTCTAGTCCAGAGTACGTCGCACACTTTCTGAAATACGGCTTTCTACATTTTTCATTGGCCTTTCGCTGACCGCTCACCTCCCAGTCATACCCCAGGCGCCTCCGAGCATGTTGCACCCGTGTCGGGCTCCTCTAGCAGAAAGTCTAGTCGAGGCAAGAGAGCGGGCCATCACACGAGCCAAGGTATGGCCTGACCCAGCCAACCCTGTTGTTTGCTTCTGCCTCGTCGTGGCTGCCAAAATGCTGACCATTCTTCTTCTACAGACTCCGCACCTGGCACGTCGACTTCAACCCGCCGAACGAAGAGGAACACGGCCAACAATGCCGCAGACCACGATACTGCTATGACCGGCACCGACGACGCCGACAACAAGGATGCTATCCTCCCACCTCCACCACCACCTCCCGAGCACCACCCGAGGACGACGACAGCGATGAGAACGATGAGAATGACGAGGACGATCTCGGACGCTACGACGACGAGGATGACGATCCCTTTGGCGGTTTCGGTGGCCCCGGTGGCCCTGGCGGACTGTCCAGTACCCTTAGGGCCTTGACTGGCATGATGTCTGGGCTCTCGAGCCGCCTGAGAGAACTGCTGGCCCAACTCAGGCAGAAGGAAGATCCCACGATGCAGCTCATCGCATTGCAGGAGCTCTCGGAGATTCTGCTTGTGTCCAACGAAGACAACCTTTCTGGCCATTTTTCTCCAGATTCCTTCGTCAAGGAACTCGTGACGCTGATGCAGCCTAATGAGATTACCGGGGAAGAGAACCCAGAGATCATGCTTCTTGCGTGCCGTAGCTTGGCCAATCTGATGGAAGCGCTACCCGCGAGTGTCGCCAACGTCGTGTACGGCGGTGCGGTGCCCGTGCTTTGTCAGAAGCTACTGGAGATTTCCTTCATCGACCTTGCCGAGCAGGCACTCAGCACTCTCGAGAAGATTTCCGCCGAATATCCTTCAAGCATCGTCCGAGAGGGCGGCCTAACGGCGTGTTTGTCTTACCTCGATTTCTTCGCCACAAGCACGCAACGTACAGCTGTCACCACAGCGGCGAACTGCTGTCGCAATATCCCCGAGGATTCATTCTCCGTCATCAAGGACGTCATGCCGACCCTGCTCAACGTGCTTAACAGCAGTGACCAGCGCGTCGTTGAGCAGGCGTCACTCTGTGTTTCGGGAATCGTCGAGAGCTTCAAGTACCAATCTTCAAAGCTGGAGGAACTCGTCAGTGTCGACCTCCTCAAGGTTGTTCTACGTCTACTGGTCCCCGGCACCACGAATCTGATCGGTCCATCAATCCACACCCAGTTTCTTCGGGTGCTGGCCTTCACTGCGCGTTCAAGTCCTCGTTTGTCGGCAGAGCTCTTCAAGCTGAACATTGTCGAAACGTTGTATCAAATCTTGACCGGCGTGTCACCCCCGAGTGGGACCGAGGATGTTGCCTCAAAACTTGACAGCGTTGTCATCATGCAGGCTCTCATCCATCGGCCTCGTGAACAGATTATCGAAACCCTCAACGTCATATGTGAGTTGCTTCCGAGTCTGCCTCGCAACGCGGACCCGTCTTACGGAGACTTTGTTGAAATGTCTGCTACGGAGCCGGCACCCCCATCTTCCAGCACACCAGGCAAGACTCGCAAGACGCCCAACGACAAGAGAATTGAGCTGTTGGGCGAGTGCCAGGAACAGGTCAGGAGATTTGCCCTGATTCTCTTCCCCACCCTAACCGACGCCTACTCAAGCACTGTCAACCTGAGTGTGCGGCAGAAGGTGCTTACCGCCCAACTGAAGATGCTCTCCAACCTCGACGAGAAAATTCTTGGAGAGTCGCTGAGAACTGTGCCTTATGCCTCATTCCTTGCCTCAATTCTCTCTCAGCAGGACCACCCGTCTCTGGTGATGCTTGGCCTCCAGGCTACTGAGCTTCTTCTTAACCGTCTTGATGATGTTTACCGTTATCAGATGTACCGCGAGGGAGTCATCTCTGAAATCGCCAAGCTCGCGGCTCAGGAGATTCCTCAGCCCGAGGCTCGTTCAGAATCGGCTACGCGTACCCCGGAACCCGCTGAACCTGAAATTGAGAACGACGCTGAAGGTCGTGCTTCGGACAATGATGGATCTGACGAGGAGAAGGATGACGCAGAGGAAGACGACCAAGACGGCTCGGAAAATGACGAAGACGATGAAGACGAGGACGACGAGGATAATGAGAACAACCGACACCAAGACGATGGTTCTGGCTCGCCTGTTAGCTCCAGGGGATCTACCATGTCCCTGGACGGCGCTCCACCAACTTACCTCGGGGACGGCCAATCGATGCGAACTCGCATCCGAGACGTGGCCAAGAAGTTCATCGAGACCCATGACACGGAGAAGCAAGGCAAGACAATGAAAAAGAAGGCGATCAAGGTCTTGGCCAACCTCTCCAGTCTTGCTGAAGAGATTGAGGCTTTCTACCTCCACAGAACCTCCGGCGTCGCGCCTCTCGATAAGGGCACCGAACTGTTTGAGAGGCTGGTTTCCTACTTTGACGCGGAGGTTCTTGAAAGCGTCACAAGCGCCGAGCTACTTGCCTCCGGCCTGGTGCGCGTGCTTCTGGCCGTCTTCAGCAATCCCAACGAGGAGCTTGCCCGCGCAGCTCAATCGACTTTCCTTCGCGTCTTCATGGGCTTCACGGTTAAGGCCAAACTCAAGACGGCAACGGCGGATTCGCCTGCAACGCCTTTCAGCGTCATGATCCACAAGCTACAAGATTTGCTCAGTAGGTCTGAGCATTTCGAGGTCATTACTGTCCACCACAACACCTTCGACCATCGCAGCAGTGCAGCGTCCATGCTCGCCAAGCAGATCAGACTCAGGCTGGTCGCTGACGATGACTCGGAGATTCCACGTCCCTACCGAAACATTATGGTGTCTATACACGCGATCGCGACATTCAAATCACTCGATGATTACTTGCGCCCTCGACTCAGTCTATCGGAGCGTGGACCCCGTGCATCACGCCGAGCCGACGGCCTCTCCCGAGCTCTTGCTGCCATGGCAGGCGCTGGAGCTCTTCCTGGTGGTCTCTCGCCATTCACACAGGCCGCTGCCGCTCGATTTGCAGCTGAGCGTGCTGCGGCAGCCTCGAGCTCCGGTCCCCCACCTCCTGCTCCCGGAGCCTCGACGCCTTCGGCGACACCGTCGAGCTCGCGGGCCTCGCGCAAGACCAGATCAAAGACTTTGCCGCAGTCTGACGCTCCCTCAACTCCTGATCCGACTGCCGCCGCCCGGGACAAGGGCGTGCTGAGACGATCTGCGCGTCGCTCTGGCGCAAATGAAACGCCGCAGCCCACCAAGCCCACAGACGACGATGACGATCTGCAGGACGCTCTCGAATGCGCCGACGAGAAGCAACTGACCGACGATGACGACATTGGTGGCAGCAGTGCTCTGGATGCTATTGTCGGCGAGCTGGAAGATGACATGGACGATTCTCCAATGGACGACCCCGGCGCTGTCAACCTCGAAGTGGCTGCAGGAGGCAAGGTGACGGCTCGCGAAGAGGATGGCACTCGCATTCCCACGCCCGCTCAAACAAGCTCAGGTCTCCCAACTCGTGCCAGCGGTCAGTCAGCCCTTGCCTCGCAGCAGAGCACAACTCCATCGGCGGCATCCCGCCTCATGTCGTATGCTGCAGCAATCCAGTCAGTGCCTCAAGACTGGCACATCGAGTTTAGCCTCGACGGCAAGGCGCTTCCCAGCGAGACAACGATTTACCGCGCGGTCCACATGTCAGCTTCCAACTCGGACGAGCATCTCAGCCGCAGCATCTGGTCTGCGGTGCATCCCATCAAGTTCCGCCGCGCCCCCGGACCTCCACCGCCTGAAAGTGGTAGCACCTCTCGGCGGCAGACTCGAGCCCAGCGCTGACGAGAGCACGGACGGCATCCCTAGTTCTCTTGCCAAGCACCCGGCAACAGCGTCCATTTTGCGCCTGTTCAACCTCCTCCACGACTTGAATTCTAACGTGGATGATGTCTTGGTGGAGAACAAGGACACCGTCCGCCTCAACGTCGAGCCCCTGTCACAGTTCGTGAACACCAAACTCACCGCCAAGCTCAACCGTCAACTTGAGGAGCCGCTGGTTGTTGCAAGTAACTGCCTGCCAAGCTGGGCCGAAGACCTGGCCACCCTGTACCCTTTCCTTTTCCCATTTGAGACGCGGCACCTGTTCTTACAGTCCACGTCATTCGGTTACGCACGTTCTATGACGCGCTGGCAGAATGCACAGTCCGTTGAGGAGTCGCGGCGGGACCGTAACGAGCGCCCGTTCCTTGGCCGTCTGCAACGCCAGAAGGTGCGTATCTCGCGATCCAAGATCTTGGAGTCTGCCTTGAAGGTCATGGAGCTCTACGGTGCTTCTCAGAGCATTCTCGAAGTGGAATATTTTGAAGAGGTCGGCACAGGTCTCGGACCGACACTGGAGTTCTATTCGACGGTGTCCAAAGAGTTCTCAAAGAAGAAACTTAAGCTTTGGCGAGAGATGGACTCGCACGACGATGAGTATGTTTCTGGTGTCAGCGGTCTCTTCCCTCGCCCTCTGAGTGCCGACGAAGCTGCTTCTGCCAATGGCGAGCGGATCTGCCAGCTTTTCAAGACTCTCGGCAAATTCGTCGCCCGATCCATGATTGACTCTCGCATCATCGATCTCAACTTCAACCCCACCTTCTTCCGAATTACTGATGGAGCTTCGATTTCTGGCATCAAGCCCTCGCTAGGAGCTGTCAAGGTTGTCGATCCTGGCCTGGCGAGATCTCTGAAAACCATCAAGAAATTCTCTATCGCTAAGAAGGAGATCGATGAGGACCCTACGCGCACGCCGGCACAGAAGGTTGCCGACACTGAAGCTATCGTGATTGACGACGTGAGACTGGAGGACCTCTGCCTCGACTTTACATTACCCGGTTACCCCGAGATTGAGCTGGTCGCGAACGGATCTCATGTTAGAGTCACCATGGACAACGTTGACTCGTACCTCGATCGAGTTATCGACATGACACTGGGCAGCGGAGTCCGCCGCCAAGTCGATGCCTTCCGTGCTGGCTTCTCTCAAGTCTTCCCCTATTCGGCTCTGAGTGCATTCACTCCGGATGAGCTGGTCTCGCTGTTTGGCCGTGTCGACGAGGACTGGTCCCTTGAAAGTAAGTTCAATACTCCGTATGGTCGAAGACACTTCTAATCAGCTGCAGCACTCATGGATTCGATCAAGGCTGATCACGGCTACAACATGACAGCAAGAGTGTTCGCAATCTGCTGCAGGCCATGAGCGAGCTGACCCCCAACGAGCGTCGCGACTTCTTGCAATTTACCACGGGCAGCCCCAAGCTTCCGATTGGAGGTGAGCTGCCCTGTCCCATCTTTGTTTTGTTGCTCCCAATACTAATGCGTTTGTGTGCAGGTTTCAAGAGCTTGACGCCTATGTTCACTGTCGTCTGCAAACCGAGTGAGGCACCGTTCACGTCTGATGACTACCTTCCCAGTGTCATGACTTGCGTAAACTACCTCAAGCTCCCCGATTACACAGATCTCGATATCATGCGCAAGCAGCTGACGATGGCTATCCGGGAGGGACAGGGCGCCTTCCACCTGTCTTGAGAGGCAGCATATGTGCTTGCCAAAGGAAGGAAAATTATAACGGATCACGCATCAACGAACTCTTCTCTCTGCCCGGTTGGGTTCTGGGAGATTCGCGGGATGATGTCTGCGAATGAATTGGTGGAGTAGGGCAACATGAACAAAGGATATCATTTGGGGCAAAGGGCGCGGAGGGATCCCACGAGAAACAGTCCCCTCATATCATTAGTCATGACTTGCATGGAATGGTCGTTCAGGCGTCAAGAGGCTCTTCTTCTATTTCTTGCGCCTGCTTTTCTCGGCCCAGGCTCAGCATTATGCCAGCCACAGAACAGGCTATTAGGGATTAACGTCTGTGGATTGAGTAGTTGTAGAATGGTACAATTAGTATGTACTTTGCTCAGAATGTACTTCGCTCAGACTTGTGAAAACGGATGGTTTGTCATCCTTGACATGCTCATACCAAAGGGTTTAGGGATCCGTGCTGCCAGGTGCCGATATGATCCAGGAGCAGATGCATGAATATGGATTGCTGATTACTCGGGGATGACTATGTGAGCCAAAACGGCTATCGTCCGCCCTTCGTACTTTTGATGGTATGTCAAGTTACCAAGCGGCTGCTTTGGACTGGTACATATGTTGATTCTAGTGGCCGTTATCCTGCCAACAGACAAAGATACAGAAAGGCTTGTATTTACATCTATCTAGGATATAGGGATGGCCGCACAATGTTAATCCGACTCCTCGATCAACGCCTGCCTGATTCCATCCGCAAGTGCTTTGTGCACCCTCGTGCCGCTGCGAGAGGACTAGTCAGTAACGGCAAAAGCAAGGAAGGCAGAGGGGGGGAAATCCCCAGGAAGATGACTTTATGTCAACAAACTCACATGTGTCCACTGTCGAACCAAAAGTACTCGTGAATGGGCCCGCAGCCGAACTGGGCCGGGTCCTCGACAATCTGCGGCCACTGGCGGCGGGCGTCGCAAAAGTCGGTCGTGTTGGTGATGCCGTAGGGCGCCGGGTTGTCGAAGACGTCGTTGAGAAAGTCGTAGGCGTCAAAGATGATGGTCTTGGCGTCGGCGTGGGCGGCCGCCCAGGCGGCCGTCTGGGTGCGCAGCTCGTCGTACCACCAGCCGATCATGGTGGCGTTGGGCAGCGGACCGGCGCCGATGCCGGCCTCGAACTGCGCCTGCTTCTTCTGGTTGCCCGGGTTGCGGTCGAGGGGCGGCAGGCCGACGAAGAGGTAGTTGTGGTAGCCGCGGTCGTAGAGGCTCTGGACCGACTCCTCGAGCAGGGCCTTGATGTGGTCGTGGTACATCTGGCGCGAGGTCAGGTTGAGGAGGTAGAGGTCGTTGATGTCGTTGATGCCGATCCAGATGGCGACGAGCGACTTGGAGCGGTCGAGGCACGTCTTCTTGCGGAGGACGGGGTCGGCCCAGGTGAGGTACTGCTGGGTCTGGTTCACGAGGGGGACCGTGAAGTTGTGGTGCAAGGGCAAGCTGGCAGGGTCACAGTCAGGCGCGTGTTCAGAGACTGGTCACAGTTGCGTGTCACAAAACACGGCGTTTCGGGGAGGGTTCACTTACAGCGATTCAGCCGTGTTGGCACCAGCAAAGGCGAAATCCCACAGCTGGACTTTGCAGTCGAGGGGAGAATATGAACCATCCTCGACGGCGCAGTCTGTCAGGTGCTCGATCCAGTTTGGTCCTCCGGCAGATGTGCCGGTGTAGTTCTGCCAAATTTTGTTCTCGAGGAGCTCCTTCGGGGTGAAGGAGAAGTTTCCTGGAAGGTAATCCCCGATGAAGCTGTAAGCCGTGCGGCCATGTGTTCCGAGGACAAATGTGTACGAGTCGCCGAACGCGATGCTGGCTTGTGTGTAAGCTTGGGACGTGAACCTCAGCACAACAAAAGTATGCTCAAAACTGCACTCGGTGTTCGCGGTACTTACACAGACTTGGTGTCATGCCAATTGAACTTGCCGGCCGCCGAAACGACAGGCAACAGGCCGCAGACGGCGAGTGTCTTCCAGGAGAGCGACATGTTTCGACTGACCCAATCTTCACGAGAAAGACAATTCCTGGCACATCACACAACTCTCTCACTCTCTTTTCTCCCGCGTGCTCCTCCCTAGCCGCTGGCCCGCGGCACTCTTATAACCCGCAGACCATTCGTCGATGAGGGATCGCATAACCGGCACATCTAAGAGCGAGGCCCCCATGTCGACCATTGGTGGGTTATCACGACTTGGCGCTAGAGTACCCAAAAACGCGGAGATCGCCCTCGTTTTTCTTCAACGGTCGCTAGGCCTTCCCCGCATGGTAATCTGCCAGACCCCGGGTCTGCGCACAGAAAAGAGTTAGCCTCGCCTCGCTTGCCGGGCGTCCGGGGGGCAGCGGTTCGACGACTGGAGTTGAGGCGGGGAGGAGGGGAGGAGGGTTTCCTTGACCAGCAGCCACAGAGAATGCTGTAGTACCTGGGAACTCGTGAGCGGGAGCGACTTGGGAAAGATCGGGGGCTGGGAAGTTCTGACAACTTGGGAGGGGGCGTCATCGGCATTTCCCCACGTTGTCGGTTACTCGGCCGAGCCTCAGTGATAATGTCAAGATCGGTGGCGACAAGAACTCTTTCTTGAGAGATGTTTCCCACCTAGTTCGTTCCCTTCAGCCGAACGGTTGTCACGGCCTGAAAAGATGCGTGTTCGGGGCCGAGCTCAGGGGGCAACGGCTATCATAATGCTTCTAGTCTCGTCAATGCCGCAAGTGGCGCAGAAAACGAGATACTCGCAAAGCTCAGAAGTGGACGGGATTGAGGGTCGCAGGGCAGTAATTTTTTCCGTGGCATCTCTATCCGTGGAGTAACAGGCTTCTACACGCTCTGGCATGGTTACAACCAGAACACACACTGGACACTCCCCAAAAACCGGTCTCTCTACAATTCACTCCAACGCACTCTACGGACCTATTGCCTTTAGACGTCAAGCAGCTCCCCGATGAATATACTCTACGCATACGATATTCACAAAATCCCAGAATTAAAACAAGGCTTTAACTGCCACCCACGCACGCTGCATGCTCTAGATAATCTGTAGAAAACAGCGCTGTTGAATACCGTAAAGCTACCTCTATCACGCTTGTGCCGAGAACACCGGCTACGAAATCAAGCAAATCCAAATCCCTTCGAATTCTCCAGCGCCATGGCCAGCCTCTGCCGCAGCACGTCCTTACTCTCATACTCTGGCAGCAACAGGGTGCCATAGCACGTGTACGCCGTGGGCAAGTGTCCGCCCTCTCCTTCCTCCTCGCCGTTCTTCTGCACCACGAACTGCAGGTTCCGCATCCCGCCGACGGGCACCCTGTCAGAGGCCGTGACGAACTCGAGCAGCCGCCTCTTCATAGTGTCGTCATACCGTTTGACGATCGACCAGAAGTCGTGCACAGCGCGGTGGCTCGCGTCCCAGCCGACGTAGCGCGTGTAGCGACGCAGCTCGGCAATATCGATGTCTTGGACGCCCTCAACAACAGATTGGAGGAGCGGCGGCGTAAGCAGGCCGAGAGACTTGGGATGGAGGCAGGCGCGGAAGCCGCGCAGGGAAAGCCTCAAACTGCGGGCGGACGGAAACATCAGTGAGATAGCGAATGTAGTCGCTGACGTAGGCGTTTGCTTCTCGTTAGTGACGAGAGGTGCGTCCGAGGGTTCTGCGCAGACGGCGACTCGGACTTAGCTTCAGCTGCGCCAGCTCGGGTCTCCCGACTTCATCTCGCGAGAGATGGCTGTCGACATGAACCCGAGACTCGTACGTGCGGCGAACACATCCTCAACAGCCCCGTCCTTCTCGTCCCACTCTGCAGAGTAGTCAGTCCGCTCGCAAGATCGGGCCATCCGTCGGCAATATGATGCAGCTCGTCGACGGGCTCGCCGAGTAGTTTGCGATACATGGCTTTTGGGAATGTAATGGGCAGCGTCAGACCGTTGTAGACCGCAAGAGACACGAGTATCCCCAGGAGTTCAAACTTCCACACTGGGACGATAGAGCCTGGCACGAACCATGCCATTCTCGTGCGCTCGTCCACTGTGAATGCGCCAAAATCAGGATCCAGGCACTCAGCAATGGCGAGTCTGAAGAATTCTTGCTGAACACCGCCCGAATCAAAGCCTTCTTCGCCACCCTCCTCGCCGAGGTGGACTTTGAGAGGCCGCATCAACTCTCGTGCTTCGCGACGCCACAGCTGATCAAATGCATCCCGCACCACACCGTCGCGGCTGATGTCGAGCACGAGGAACTTCCCAGACGCTGTTTGGAGGAGATCCTGCAGGACCACGCGATGGTGAGGGTCAGTGATGAGACCACCAGGCGCAACGATTGCCTTCATCCTAGTTTGCAACGAGCTGGACTCTTCGTAGCTACGACTCATCCGAAGGAAGTTGATGGAGCGGAAGTAGGAGACAAGGGTGGATGGGTTGAAGATGAATGGGAAATCCAGCATGTGCTTCTTATGCTGAGTCGTTTTATGCGAAAGCCACTCGACCGGCATGTTGATTGAATCTAGTCGATCCGCAAAATAGTCGACACGGAACTGCGCGTCACCTAGAAGCAGGGAGTGCCGTTTTTCGTCTAAAGTCATGATTAGTATGAGTTCGACTTCTGAGGGCTTGCATGGGACTTACACATGGCTGCAATAAGAGCCACCGCTCCCCCGAAGGAGCTGTTGCACGAAATCTCAGGCTCCCCGTTCCATTCTCTCAGCATCACCGTCTTCGCCCAGTCAAGGAGCAGCGTAGACGCCCTGGCCTCGTGAACAGCTCGCTCGGCCGCCGTGAATTCTAGGCTTGGCGTCGTGTTGATGCTGAGTAGGTCGAGCTGGGCTAGAAGAGGCTGAAGAGCATTCTTGTCGGTCCGAACAGAGGCCACGCCTTCTTTGTTACCAGTCATCTCCGTTGCGTATTGACGGGCTGAGATGGCGGAGAAGAGACGCTTAGCAAGGCGCAAGACTAGATCGTCGGAGAAGGCGTCTTCGTACTGGAGGCACAGCCAAGCGGGCTGTTTCGCGATGGCACCACTGCCGGCAAGAGTCAAGCCATTCGACCTGATCCTGGACATTTCTTGTAGAGTCCGCGTGTCGTGGACAAGTGGCGCTGCAGCAACCAAGGCGTGTAGACAGATAGCCATCAGCTGGCCTGCTTGGGCGTTGTTGACTGAAGGCCCAGGTACATCAGACCTTCGTGAAGAGCGAGACAGCTGGTGAATTCTTGATGTGCCGAAGAGGCTGGCTGAAGCTATCCACAGACTGTCGAACACCAGACTGGGCGCCACTCTGGTCAGTCGCAGCATGCAATACCAGAGTGAATGAGAGTCGAGAAGCTCGCCATCTCTCACGAAGGATGCGATAAGCTTCTCAGGGTCACTCAGGATATTGAACAGACTTTGTTCAATGAATTGCTTCCACTGCTTTTTCAAGTGTTTGGGGTAGGTCTTGTAGCTTCCCTTCAGTCTTCGAGGAATTTGAACCTGATCTGCGACCTCTAAGCTTGACCGCGTTACCGTCGCTGGCTCCAAAAGATGCGACTCGGCAGTTCCGTCATCTTGAAGAATGTCGCTGATAAGATCTACAAGGTCGATGTTGAGTGTTGTCAAGGATTGTGGCAGTATGCCTTCTGGTATGGCGAATTCCCCCGAGTCTGCCGCGTTGTGCTTGAGGGGCGAAATATCGGGCTTATCCTCCGTTTGGGACGGAAGGACTATGCTACTTCGTTTTACAGGCTTATTTTCGGCGACCATCTCGACGCCGCAGACCTCTGATCTTGTCATTGATTTTGGTTCTTCAGTCAAGGTAACATCATTCTGTCGTGGCGGGACATTGTCAAAGAAAGAAGGAGTTGCAGGGATGTCAGGGATAGCCCGTGTCTTGGCCGCCGCAGCTTTCGGAGGTCGTTGAACCTTGTCTATGACACTGCCGTTCAAGCGCGGTGATGTGATACCGGGCGCAGAGCCTTCCACGAATGCAGGCGAGGGTTCGATTGGGATTGTCCTCTTTGGGTTCGCACTGGAGGTCGCGCGCACCCTGGCGCTCGATTTCCGCCGCGGCTTATCCACGTTCACTGCGGGTGTTGGAGCTGTCGGATTCGGCTTTTCGGGAATGCTAGGTTCTGTCGCGACTTCCAGCTCAGCCTCAATCGGCTCGAGATTGGCCTTCGGTTGTTCTGTTTGTGTATCGCTCGATGATGACAACGGTAGTTCATCCATGGATATCGGCGTTGTTTGTGGTGCTGGATCTTTGGCGTCATCCGAGTCCTCGGCCTTATCGTCTGTGTCGATGCCGTCCATCTTTTGCGCCATCGCAGCCAAACCGCTCGGGGTAAGCCACTCCAACATCTTGAATGCGACGGTGCCAAAAACGTTGGCAGCGAAGGATCGGTGATCCTTGCTGATAGGCCGCTCAATGACTCTGACGTCAGGCTCCTGAAGCTCCCCAGTCTCCGAGTCGAAGCGTGACCTTCGACCGCTCGCGCTCCTCCTGTGGCTTTGGCCTCTTGAGTTGTTCTCCAGCTGACATCCATCCGAGTTTTCAGCCCGTTCAGCAGGAGGAGATCTCACAGCACCTGGCCTTCGCGAATCCGAGTTCTTTCGAGTGATGTTACTTTGCCTCGGCGCGAAGGGGTCGCTGAAGGACTGCGAAGACTGCCTTGGAGCAAATATGAGAGAGTTCAGAGCTCCTGCCGGCTCCTTTGATGGCTTCAGATATGGGCAGAGACCGTTTTCCGGATTATCCTGGCTGGCGAGGCAGACGGCCAACGTCCTTGCGCTGGTTGTGTTGTAACGTCGCAGAGGGGCCTTGCCGGCGATTCGGCGGCGGCACGTGAAGCAAGTCGCGGTGACGCAGGATTCCGAGTCGCAGCCATATCGTAATTGGGCGACGTATCGCTCGACCAGCAGTTGGAAGTTGTGTCGTCGGCTGGCGCGGTATACGGCGTAGACTCGCCTCGGGTTCTCAATGTCGGCTACGAGCTGCCTCAGCTCGGCTGGGCGCATCAACAGGCAGGCGCGCAAAGGGCGGCGCCTCCTCCCACAACGAGGCAAAGATGTCGTCGCCATCTTCTTGTGGTGCACGGTCGAGTCGCGTCATGTCTGTCTCGGGTATGGTGTGTTTCCGGCAGTAGGGGTGCTCCGGAGTCACCGAGCTCTCGGTGAGGTCGTCCTCGCTCGAGATGTCGTAGCTTCAGCCTCTGGGTCTCTCGCAAGGCAGGGCTTGGGGCGAATGCGGCGGTGGCGGTTTGATTGATGCGATGGATGGGGATAGAAAGCAAATCGTCAGGGGAAGAATAAGGGTATCACATGCGTCGGGTACGAGTACAGATGGGACAAAGAAGACGAAGGATGGATAGCATTTGATGGAGTCGAAGATCAGAAGTTGGCGGAGAGGCGCCCATGGATGCACCAGACCAGACGGGGTGGCCACCCTGTATCGGCGCGCGGCGTGTATCAGCCCCGGTGGAGGGTCGTGCGCTGTCTGCCAGGTCGAGTGCGTTCCCTTACACTGGCCGCTGCCGCGCCTGGCGTTTAGTGCATGGGCCAATGAAACCCCACTTTGACTGGGGTTTTAGCTTGTGAGGCTCTGGGCAGTGGCCTGGCAGTGGCACTAGATGCTGCTGACCAAGCTTCGGCATGGCCGGCCTTGCATTTACTGTTTTCATCATCTGGTCCTGTTTACCTGCACGGCCTAGCCATCTATGGAGCAAGGTACGTCCTGTGGTAGACTGTATGATTTGTGACATTCCGCCACGGACTAGATGCTGTGAATGCATCATGAATGAAGACAAGTGATGTAAGGCGTGACACAGGCTGTACCCCGAGGCGGGCCTCTTCAGGCTGGAAGGGCGAGAAGGACCCCACAGACCCTGAAGCCCGGCCTGGAATGAGTCAAAGAGGTCACAAATAAATTCCCCAAAATCACTTGAAATTACCAGCACTGGCTACTAAGGTGTCGAAAGTCCAGTCATCTTGGGGCCACTCGGACAAATCAAGGGCATCATGGTTGGAACGGTGCGTCTTGGCTGGGAGAGACCCGGGCTCGAGAAGGGTCGACTGTCGCCAGGAGAGATGGGGAAAACAGTCAACAGGCAGTCAATAAGTCATCACTGAGTCCGAGGTGTAAGTGGCCACCTAAAAGTGACGTATTCTCTTACCTGATCCGTGCACAGTCGCCATTCTTTGCCATGTCGCCCAAGGCTATTGCCAAAGCCCCTCCATCCTTGATGCGATAAGGACTATCGACCCCGCCAGCCCACTAAAACTCTGCCCGCAAGCCCTTTAAATCGCAACTTCCCCTCTATATTTGCGACCGCTCCCACCTCACAGGCACGAGAAAGAAGAACCATCTTTGCGATCGCCCGTGTTCCTTTCCGGCGCTCGACTTTCGACTGAACCGCCTCGACACCACTAGGCTTGCCTCGTCCCGGAAGCACTTCTCTCCAACACCATCCACCACAACAAACCTCGCATCAAAGAACGCTATCACGATGGTGGCCGCTGACGATGTGGCGACTCTGGCGTCCTCTCCTCCAGCGGGAGAGTCGGCCTCTCACCCTTTCACCTGCAACACATGCACCATTGCCTACAGGAATATTGACCTGCAGCGAGGCCATATGAAGAGCGACTGGCAGTAAGTTGTCCACCTTGCACCCATCGTTCGCTGTTGCCTGCCCCAGCAGAGTGCTGACCAAAGCGCCCGCCTTCCAGCCGCTACAACCTCAAGCGCCGTGTCGCCTCCCTGCCTCCCATCACTTCCGAGACTTTCAACGAAAAGGTTCTCCAGGCTCGCGCCGTTCAGACTGCCGAAGCCGAGAAGGCTCTCTTTGAGCGCTCTTGCGAAGCCTGCCAGAAGAACTACTCGAGCGAGAACGCCTACCAGAACCATCTGACCAGCTCCAAGCACAAGCTGCGTCTGGCCGCTCTCGGCCGTCGTGGCAGCAGAGCCGACGATGCCAGCTCCGTCATGAGCTCCACCTTTTCGCTGGGCGACCCCCATCGCCGCCGACAAGGAGTCTGTTGATTCCGATGCTGAGGAGGAATTCACACAGGTTGTCGAGGGCCTGCGGAACGCCAAGCTGGACCACAAGCAGGACGAGAACCGCCCCTCGCCCGTCAAGCGTCCCTCCAACCCCCAGCCGTCCGCTCAGGGACACCGCAGTGAAGACCACCCCGTCTCCGACGAGGCCGGTGAGGGTGAGACCGAGTCTTCCACACCCGTTCCCAAGTCGGAGATCAGCTGGACCCTCAAGTCCTGCATCTTCTGCAACTATGACTCGCCCACCGTCCCTCTCAACGCCCACCATATGGAGCGTTTCCACAACATGTTCATTCCCGAGAAGCAGTATCTTGTCGACCTCGAGGGTTTGCTGCAGCACCTACTCGAGCGTGTCCACGAGGGCCATCAGTGCCTGTACTGCTTCAAGACCAAGAACACCGCGTTCGCTGTCCAAACCCACATGCGTGACAAGGGCCACTGCAAGGTGCCCTTTGACACCGAAGAGACCCAGCTCGATATTGGTGACTTTTATGACTTCAGGAGCACGTACTCTGACGACGAGGAGTCTGATGAGGATGAGGAGGAGGAAGTCCAGAAGGGCGGCGCCAAGCTCGGAGCGAGACGTGAGGCCAAGCACAAGGACGAGGATGGCAAGGAGGTTGGCGAAGGTGACGGATGGGAGACAGACAGCTCTGCTTCGTCCCTCGACTCTGAAGACCTTACCGCCATGCCTGCCGAGCGGCACGATCACCAGTACGAGCGTCTCGACAAGCACCCGCACCATTCGAATGCTACGTCCCGCGCCCACCGTCAAGCCGATGGCTGGCACTCGCACGCGCACAAGCACAACCACGCCGTCTTTTACGACGACTACGAGATGCACCTCCCCAACGGCAAGTCGGTCGGCCACCGCTCCATGGCCCGCTACTACAAGCAGAATCTCACAAACTACCCCACCCCCGAGGAGCGCGCCGAGCGCCTCGCTCTCGAGGAGGCTGCCTCGAGCGACGACACGGAGACGGAGGGCAACAGCGACCGCAGGCTCGCCCCCACCCGCAACGGCCGCGCTCTCGCGCGCCGCGATGCCGCCGGCATGGTCGGTCTCTCGGGCGAGAAGAAGCGCGCCATCCGCGACTCGGAAGAGCGCGGTCGCAAGTCTGGCGAGCTACGCGAGAAGCGCAACGACTACAAGTACGGTGTCAAGAACAACAACCAAAAGACCTACTACTACCGCTACCAGATGGGTGGTTGATCTCGCTCCTGTTCGTTTTCGCTTTCTTTCTTTTCTTTTTCCCTTGCTTTGCGCTTTCGGGTTGGAGTTTTTTGGCAGCACAGGAGGGATGGGGGAG
>NW_003315028.1:261818-264281 GCF_000150825.1 Verticillium alfalfae VaMs.102
ACGAAAAGGGGGGGCGTTTTTCGCGGGGGCCCGGGATCCCCGCCCGGACAATGTTCGTTTCTCTTCCACCGAAAAAAAAACCCCCCCCCTTTCCCCCCCCTTCGGGAGAAAGCGGGGGTGCAAAATTTTGGGGGATCTCCCGGGGAAAAAGCGGCAACCGCCCCCAAGGTCGGGTTTTCAAGAAACAACAACCCAAAAAGGGCCCTTCCTACTTCCCGCTCCCAAGAGGGGGGGGTTGATCCTCCCCCCCTTTTCGTTTTTCCCTTTCTTTTTTTTTTTTTTTTTCCCTTTCCTTTGCGGCTTTCGGGTTGGAGTTTTTTTGGCCCCCCCCAGGAGGGATGGGGAAGATGGGATCCATGGGATTTTTCGGCCTTGGGGGGGGGGGGGTGGAGGGGTTGGATGGCAGTCGTTGAGGCGTGGATCAAGTTTGGCCAGGCCTTGGAACGAAAGGTTATGAGTGCATGAGACGTATGAGAAAAAGCTAGGCACCGATGTCTGCCCCCTTTCTGCATGGCAGATTTGGTAGCTAGAGGCCCCGTAGCTGGTCACGCGACGAAGCTGAGACCTGGAAATACTGGTTTGCCAAATACGTGCCTCCCAATGATGCGTCTGTCCCTGTCACACTCTACGCGTCGTGAACTTGTCACCAAACCCTGCAACGTGCCATCAGAACAGTTGTTCCCCAAAATGTAAAGCAGAACATCATGTCATATTTCAATAAATTCTAAATCAAAATAAAAGCCCGTTGGGGCGCAGTCGCCCGGCCACAGACCCTGTGATCTAGCCATGAAACCATCATCATCAAAGGCGCTACTCTCCTCGTCTTGTTGTCAAAACCAGCCTCCAACTCCAGGTACCAACGTGCAACGCCCATCTGCCGTGTCAGAGGGAACACATGACCGTTACAGATCGTCTCCGATCAGATCAGAGTATTGGTCAATCACCTTGTCCAAGAATGTCTCCCACAGGCCTTCCCACACGGCTGTCACCTTGTGTCTCTGCTTGTCCTCCATGCACGCATGCTTGATGCTCCACTGGATGAGCTGCTTCCAGCCGAAGAGGCTCGTGTCTTGCCTGCCGACCATGAACTGATAAAAGTCGTGAGAGAGGGTTGATCTGCAACGCAGCATTAGCATTGGCGAGCGCGACGCGGTGCTGATGCTTACCTGAAGAGCGTCCCGTTGTCCGAGCTGATGGTGCAATGCACGTCGTTGGCCAGTAGGTTATAGATCGAGTGGCCGTTCATCCGCGGCGTCAGGCCCAATACCTCGTTGGAGATGGGGCACACCTCGAGGCAGACGCCACGGAGCTTCATCTGCTCCATGACGTAGGGGTGGCGCGCCAGCGCAAAGCCGTGGCCTATGCGACGCGAGTTGAGGAGCAGCGCGTCGAGCAGGTTGCCGTCCGTGTCGTTGCCCATCTCGAGCGTCTCACCGCAGTGGAAGAGGAAGGGGATCGTATGCCCAGCCGCGTCACAGCGGGTGCGGAATTCGAGAAACTCGGGGACGAATTCGCGGAGGGGCCGACCCTGGCCTTCTTCGCCTACGAGGTCGAAGCCCGCTATCCACTCGGGCCACCGGCCCTTGAACTCGAGGCACTCCCCGAGGGCCTTCCGGACCTGGTCATTCGTGAACGAGCGCGGGGTGCAGTAGATAATCTTCATGCCGCCAAAGTAGCCCTTGTTCTTCCTTTGAAACTTTTCGTACTCTTCAATGATCATCTTGACGATCTCCTGGTTCTCGACCTGCTTTGAGCCGTCGTCGAGCCACACTTGGTTCGTCGTCATAAAGTTTGGTCGGATCTCGGCGTACTGGATATTGTCCCGGACGAAATCTTCCAGCAAGAGGCGGGTATACTTCCGATAAGCCGTCTCGTAGTTGAAGAGCCCCTTCATCATGCGTGTGCGACCGTTGAATTTACTCCAGGCCCCGAGGACGGTCTGACACTTGCCGTGGGCCTCTTCGTCCGTAAACATGAGCTTCTCTTCCAGCCAAGGCATGGGGTCGAAACCAGCGTGCTTGGGAAAGATGTTGAGGAATTCCTTGAAATGCATCTCCTGCGTTGGTTCGTAGTCGGAGGAAAAGATATCGCCGGGGGTGTTCATATCTTGTCCCCGAATCGAGAATTGAATCTCACATCGCTCGAACGCATGGGGGTCATTTGTCCTCACGAGGGGCACACTGCTCCTGATGAACATGCGGTCCATCGTCTTTGCAATGCTCAGGAGAACGCCGGGGAGCAAGCACGAGTTGAAGTGAATGTGCAGGTGGGCACCCTTGGGCATCCACTGCGCAACCTTGAGCAGGTGCGTCTGGTTGATGATGTCGACATTGGACAGGAAGTGATCGCCCGGAAATCGGGCATGCTCCTGGTCCCCATAGCCGTGTCGCGGCGGCTTCTGTTCAAAGAGCTCGCGATCCTTGACCTTGAGCACCTGGATGATTCTATTGACGGTGAATGCAC
>NW_003315028.1:264693-265681 GCF_000150825.1 Verticillium alfalfae VaMs.102
TATGGTTTTCAATTTCCACAAGTCGCCCAGCGGAAGGTTGTCTTCTTTGTCGGGGTTGGAGCAGAAGATGCCCATCAGTCTCCGCTTGAGCATATGACAAACACGCGGCCGCTTTCCTGTGTGCGAGGGCGTTGAACAAAGGGCGTGGGCCGGGGCCAGTTGGATGAGGGGCAACTGCGGTTGTGTATTGATATAGACACGATCGAGGCTATGCTTGCGATGTTTGCGGTCTCCAATGCCTTTGTAGGGTTGTGTCGAATGTCGCGGCTGCTGCCTTGGAGGGGTGGCTTGTGGATGCGCCTTCCACAGCAAGTGAAGCAGTCTGCAGAAGAGAGGAGAGCAATCTCAATGGATTGAGAACTGGGGTCGGGTCAAGGCGGGCACACATGAAGAGTGAGTGATGAACTGCCACAGGACCATAGGTCGATGCAGAAGCTGTACAAGCAGGTACGAGCATTGACGGGCCAGATGACAGAGGTCCCAGTTCAGGTCGGTCAGGTCGTCGCGACGCACGATCGCAAGGTGGGGTGAAATGAAGGTGAGGATGAGGTGAGCGAGAGCGCGTGCCGGTTCCCGCTGCTGTGAGCAGGCTGACCAGTTCGACCGCGGTACCTAAGTAGGCAAGACCAGGTAGTGATGGTACCTCCTGTACGCGGGTGGCACAGTCAACAGAATGTATACCCAAGCTCGCCCGGTTCAGAGCGGTGTTGCTTGACCAGCCAGCCTCATGACTTTGGGCTAAGCAGAAGGCTTTGGGCTAAGCAGAAGGATAGGTACCCAGCTCTACCTACGCCATCTGGGCAGGCCAAGTCATTTGGCGCGCTCTGGCAGCGGCTGAGCGGGTTGGGGGTTGGCTGGCTTCCTTACCCAGGTACCTGTCAAGGTACCTTTGAGTACATCTTGGTGACCTGGCCACCACGGCTACCCTGACAACCACAGCACGACACGCAGGGGTCCGATGGGGATCCTGTGCCACTCCAGACATAAG
>NW_003315028.1:265878-267462 GCF_000150825.1 Verticillium alfalfae VaMs.102
TGCTGCTTTAGCCCAGCTCAGCTAGAGCGGGTGTGACAAAAGGGTGGCCGTCCTCCTGCGATGTCAACAGGCTGTCGGCAGCAACACGATGCGGTACCGATCGACCATGATTTCTCTGAGGTGGACGAGATAGTCGCGGCCACTTGTGTATCAATGGAGTTCTCAGCGCCCTCCCCGACCTTGTATCCGTCATCTGAGTCGACGAAGCCATCGACATCATTACCATAGACGCACAGACTATGCATTTTGCTGCTCCAGGCCTTGGAGCATCAATACGATGGCGTAATTTCATGCCTTGAGGAAGTCGATAGCGGCTTGACCTCGACCTCTGGCTCTTCTCGACGCCTTTCTTCAGCAAGGTAGCTTGGACTTGACAGACATCAGCATCTTTAGCGCACTGGACACACTTCGCCCCTCAAACTCCAAAGCACAACCACGTAGCATAAGCTTCTGAGACGCCCTTGGCAAGCATGTTAACGCTATATTCTTCAATGGAAACAGGGCGAGCTGGCTATGTCATCTTACCCGCACAAGAGTCTGCTGGAAGATGGAATTCATCTTGACGACGTCGGTAAGTCAGCTCGACCCGTCGCGCAAGCACAGCAGAAGGACTTCTATGGACCTGGCAGCTTGAGCGTCGCAACATGGTACATCTAGCATCGGCAAGCCGAGCCTGAAATGACTTTCGAAGAAAGATGGACCATCCTTTGCCCTGATACTGACCCTTATCTAGTGAGAGCTGGTCATGTGTATCCTACAATAGGAGCTTCAACAGGGGGGTGGTTCATCCGAGTGTCGTGGACGACTACCATGGGTATTTCACCGCCCATTCAACGATGGACGTCTGCTGCCCGAAATGCGCCCAAAAGTGCAATCATGGCTGCGCGTCTCAAATGTACGGCCAGCTCATCCAGATCACCTCCACCGCGCTGCATCTGTATGTGTCAAGTTGTACTCGGGCCCATCCTAAGGCTTGCTCATGTGCCTCAACATATCGAAAATTGTTCCAGCATTGACATGTTCACCTGCGTTCAATGTTGGCTTCTTCTAGCTCTCACATGTCTTTGTGAACCTTTACCCCGGTACCCTTGTCGCAGCCTATCCCATCTGGCGGCGTTGTTCTTCGACTTCTGCACCGCCTCAGCACAAGAAGTCGACCCCACGGCGACCTGGTGGGCCCTGCATCAACTGCGCCGCCCTCTGCCTTGCAGCATGGTGCAGCTCGGTTATGAGCAACGCAATATACCATGTCAGAACATGAAGTCGCGCCGTCAGCTTCAACTACGCGCGCGGCATTGTTGAATTATCAGTATCTGCCGACTCTCATCGATGTCCTTCCCCCACTCTCTCGCGAGATGCCACAGGCTCTCCCTATAGGCGTTCTTCGTTAACTAATGGTATCTTCTGCGCTGACCGAAGTCAAGGAAAGCTAAACATTGACGTCTCTTTTCTTGACCTAGATGTAAGTGTCGTCAAGTGACCACACTGTCAGGTTGTCTCCGATGGCATCTTGTTGCAGAATCAATATTGTGATCACGCATTGGCATCTCTGCTGCCCATGCGCCTGCAGGCCTCGCGTTATCC
>NW_003315028.1:270791-271954 GCF_000150825.1 Verticillium alfalfae VaMs.102
TCCATTGGCATCTCTGCTGCCCATGCGCCCGAGGCTTCGCGTATCCATTGTTCGAAATGTGATTAGCGACAAGATCTAGTGATCTGTCGAGGTCCTTCACCAACACGTCGGGCGGATGTTGACATCACAGGCTCGGCCTGGTGGACTGTTCCTCGGGATCTTCCCCACGCCAATCCGAGGTCCAGCCAACGCTTGGGAACGCAGCGGAGTATTTCACTATTCAGGGCCATCGATTTTGCGCCGCAGGAACGTGGCCGTGCTTCCTGAGGGTGTATCGCGTTGCCGACGGCAGACAAGATTCCTCCATTGTGACACTTTCAAGCTCGATACTTCTGGGTACTGACAAATACCAACACGCCCTGGAACCCTGCTTTGGGCGATCTTCTGCCCTGCACGTAAAAAGTTTCTCGTTCAAATTCGTGGGAACGAAATGCTCCTAAGTCATCGGCAGGTTCACAATGTCGTCCTGGCCGCAAGCCTCGTGGCATTGACGACCTACCTAATGCGGCGCAGTCTTGTATGTGTCGAGCTATTCCACTTTCCACACAAAACAGGCAAACAGGCCTGGACTCTGACTGGTCTTGCTCTATAAGCCCTCGTCTTCTTGTGAGGAATACACATGCCTGCTTTCCTGGCCCAGCAAAATCCCATGATCAAAGGACAAACCCTTCGGGCGGCCTCACACTAAGATTACAAAAGTCCCTTGGTCCCTATCTGACATGTGCACGCTAGGCATCACTGTTGCTCGATGGCGGAGGCTTTCCCTTTCCAGGTCATCTGAATCTGGCAAGGATGGCTGTGCCCAGGTATGGCATCGCTCATGATCAAGACGGCTCTTGAGTGTGGAAAAGACGGCACGGATAGCCCACTTCTCTACCAGCAAGCATGGAATCGTACGGATTGGCGGCAGAAAAATGTGGCAGACTTGTGACCATGACGCGGACGCAGCTCGTACGAACACTCGAGACGATCATCGCGGGGAACCAGGGGTGCGTGAGGGGAAAACAGCTGCTTATATTACGATGCAACCTTGCTTCGCACGCCATGTCAGGCGACGTATGGCAAAATCCTAGCGACAGAATAATATTCTTGCAGCCGCAGACCTCGGCCAACCTTCGATAACGGTTGTGTACACAGATAGAGCCATCGACTCGACTTACCCA
>NW_003315028.1:272247-275843 GCF_000150825.1 Verticillium alfalfae VaMs.102
ACCTATTCCGCCGATGTTGACGTTCAACCGATGGCCTAGCATCGGGGGGTTGTAGCGATGGATTGGAAATACGGCTCGCTGCGACATTGCTAGCTACGATGCCTGCAATGCCAAGCTGGCTATATTCGCCCGCCCGCCAGTGTGATGATTTGGTACCTGGTCGTCCCCGCTTGACTTTCTCCTGCTGTTCCGACGTGTTGTAGTGTATAATAGGATATCTGTTCCAGACGCCGCGTCTCCAAGTCCTGCTGGGCCCGTGTAGACACTGTCGCCAACTTGTAACACACGACATTAAGAAACATGACGAAACTCACGTCTTTGCCGCTGGTTATTGCCACAGTGGCATGTGGCGCCATCAGCGCTCTTGCTATGAGCATCCCGGTGTCCGTTGAACATTCCAAGATCCTTCACCAAGCCCGAGATGTGCAGGACGAGTATGACTACATCATTGTCGGCGGAGGCACCTCCGGACTTACTGTCGCCGATCGGTTGACCGAGAGCGGGGAATGTACGTTCTGGCAACCTCGGGAGGGAAAAGTAGACATCATGGCTGACGTCGATTTTGTCTAGATACCGTGTTGGTCATCGAGCTCGGTGTCATCGGTGCGTTGTGCCGAAGTTCTCACTCCCGCATCACCTAACCGTATGGTCTTTCCTAGCAAATGGCAGCTCGGTCAATAATGTGTCCGGCGGCGCCCAAGCGTTCTTCAACGCTTCCCTTACTTTCAACTTTCCCTCTGAGCCACAAGTCAATCTTGGCGGCCGCACCGTCGGCGTTGTCGGCGGTGTTCTCCTCGGCGGCTCGTCCGGTGTCAACGGTTTCCAGGTCCACCGACCGCAGAAGGCAGACATCAACCGATGGGGATCTTACTTTGGCACATGTTCGGACTGGAACTGGGAGAACCTCCTACCGTATTTCAAAAAGGTGAGCCAGGGTCGGAGTTGGGGCCGGCAAGTGTGGTCGCTAATAAGAGCAGGCCTGGCAGCTTCACCCGCCGTCCGAAGAGACGGTCGAGGAGTTTGACATCAAATATGACGAAAGCTACTGGGGAACTGATGGCGGGATCCATGCCATGTTTCCGTCCTTCAATTGGCCTTTCTTGAGTGAGTATCATTCTGAACTGCAAACCCGCATGTGCTGATGCTTCTCGCAGAAAATCAGATGGATGCCTACGAAGAGATCGAGGGGGTCGCGTTCCCTGTTGACTCTGGCGCCGGCGAGCCGGGTGCGTTCTGGTACCCTCACTCGGCAAACCCTGAGCAGGTGACGAGATCGTTCGCATTGAGCGAGCACTGGACGGGTAAGGCGACGGTACGAGACAATTATGAGACTGTGCTCGGGCAGAGAGTTTTGCGCGTGCTTTTTGAAGACAAAATGGCCATAGGTGTCGAGTACGTCGCTGCTGGTGCTATCAATGCCTCGGGAGCACGTGTTGTGAGTGCTCGAAAGGAGGTTATCGTCGCTGCTGGCACGATTCATACCCCTCAGATCCTGGAGGCGAGTGGCATAGGAGGCCGTACCCTCTTGGAAGAAGCGGGGATCGAGGTCGTCGTTGACTTGCCGGGTAAGTCATCCCGTGAAGAGTTGAAGGAGTCGAACGTTGCGACTGACGATACTTCAAGGGGTTGGTGCCAACTTCCAGGACCACCCCCTGGGTGGCGGCGCATCATTCACTTGTGAGTTAACACTGGTCTAGTATGACGCCCGAGACATCTGCCTGACAGTCACGAGTTACAAACTGGGATTTTCATCCTGATTCTAGTGACCTCCAGACAAACGAGACCTTCCGTGCTGAAGCAGAAGCCGAATTCGCAGAGAGCCGTACTGGTGAGATCATCCAAACTTCTACTCCGGCTACAATAGACCAGTACTGATTAACATCACTAGGCCCCCTGACCATCGCATCAGGCAACGCAGCCTCTTTCCTCCCCTTTTCCGTGATCGCCCCCTCCACTTTTGAAGCCATTGCCTCAGCCTACGAAGCCCAGGACCCTGCGGCATATCTACCTGCCAACTCCGACCCGACTCTCGTCGCTGGCTACGCCGCGCAAAAGACCCGTTTCGCCGCGGCCCTCCGCGCGAAAGACGCAGCCTTCTACAACCTCTTCCTCCGCGGCACCAACACAGAGGGCTCCTCCATCGTCTTCCTTCACCCCCTCTCGCGCGGCACCGTCCACATCAACCCGGCAGACCCCTTCTTCGCGCAGCCGCGGGTCGACTACCGCGCCCTCTCGAACCCCACCGACCTCGACATCCAGGTAGAGTTTGTCAAGTTTTCGCGACGCTACTTCCTCGAGACGAGCCTCGCCGAGTTCGGACCGGTCGAGGTATCGCCTGGCGCCAACGTCACGTCCGACGAGGCGTTGCGGGAGGCGCTGCGAGAGCTCATCAGCCCGACGTGCTTCCACCCCGTCGGGACGGCGGCCATGTTGCCGCGGGAGCTGGGCGGCGTCGTCAACGAGAAGCTCCTGGTGTACGGCGTCGAGAAGCTGAGCGTGATCGATGCGAGCGTGCAGCCTGATCTGCCGGGGGCGTATACGCAGCAGCCTGTGTATGCGATTGCGGAGAAGGTGAGGAATACTCCTTTTCTGTCTGGTTTCGTAGTCTCCGTGAGAAATGACTGTTTACTGACGAGACTGCAGGCCGCGGACCTGATCAAGGCCCGGGCTTAAGAAGAGAGAATTGTTCGATCGCGCCAGACGTTGACCTTGACGTTGGGTTGGTTTTGAGGGTGAGGGCAGGATCAATGCCGAACACACGGTCAACAAACTGATCGAGGAGAACAATGACATCAGAAGCCGGGTGCAAGGTATCATATGTAATCAATATCTACCCAACAGCTCTGAAAGATTAGCCGTCCTCTGCTCTATCTTCTTCCTTTTTGCACCCGATAACATCCCCGTTACTACCATGTGTGAGAACCCCCCCCAACGCCTGGTGCTGACAGCCCCGGAACCCCAAAGTAGAAAAAAGAAAAGGCAAATAAGTCACGAGCACCTTCCTTACTCGTCAAACTTGACGCCGCCGCGGCCGCCAATGTCAATCATGCCGCCGCGGTAGCTGCCCTTCTTCTTCTTGTTCTTCTCCTTGGTGAAGCCCTTGCCCTTGGTCACAATGAGGTCGGCGTGCGCGCGGTCGCTGTAGTCGTTGGGGACGTAGTCGTTGGAGGCGAAGCGGGGATCGACGTAGGTCGACTCCTTGATGCGAGAGAAGGGGACGTTCTTGCCCTTTTGGTTGTTCATGTTGCCGCGGCCGCGGTTGTTGAGGGTGCTTGGGTCGGGGGGCAGGGGCGGGGCCTGGAAGTCGGGCGAGGTCTTGTTGTCGAGGGTGACAGACGAGTCAGAAGGGGCGTCCTCGACGGCGGCCTTCTTCGCCTTGGTCTTTTCCTTCTTGTGGCGGCCTTGTCGTCGGACGAGTCGGAGTCGGAAGAGGAGGAGGAGGATGACGAGTCAGAGTCGGAGTCGGGCAGGGGGCACCTTTGTCAGCGGCTGAACCGTCATCGGAGCTGGAATCGCTGCTGTCCGAGTCCGAATCCGAGTCTGAGTCCGAAGAGAGAGGAGAGGAGGAGTCGCTATCGCTGCTCTCGCTGCTGCTG
>NW_003315028.1:275943-279529 GCF_000150825.1 Verticillium alfalfae VaMs.102
AATCAGAGGAGCTGTCCCGACTCAGAAGCTGGAACTCGAGTCCGAGGACTCCGAAGAGCTGGCCAGCCTTGGCCGTCTTCAAGCTTCTTCGCCGTAGGACGCTTCTTGTCGGACTCGGAGTCGGAATCGGAAGAGTCCGAGTCAGACGAGTCACTGCTGTCTGAAGCAGGAGCCTTGCGCTTCAGGTTGACGACGGGAACAGCAATCTTGGGAGCGGGCTCATCGTCGCTGTCGCTGTCGCTGTCGGAGCTGCTCGAGTCGGAGTCGGAGCTGGAGTCAGAGCTCGACTCGGCGGCGGCAGCGTCAGCCATGTCGACATCCTCCTCGGAGCTCGAATCGCTGCTGCTCGAGCTGGAGCTGGAGCTGACGTTCTGAACGACCGTCTCGGTGATGGTGACAGGCTCGCCCTCGGGGGTGCTCAGCGACGTCTCCCAAGTCTGGAAGACGCTGACGAGGTTGTGGCGGTGCTTCTTGGTGGCATCCTTGGACTTGGACGACTTCTTGCCGTGCTGCTTCTTGAAGGCCACGTGGGCGGATGGCGCGTGCTCGGAGAGAAAGTTCTCGACAAGATCCATGAGCTCGGCGGGCGGAGCGGCAGGCGCGGCGGCCTTCTTGCCCTTCTTGTCCTTCTTATCAGTCTTGGCCATGGTCACGGTAGGCTGCTCGCTCTGGGGCGCAGTGGTGGTTTTGACCGAGTTGTTTGAAAAGAGCCAAGCGGGTGGCTTGCTCGACATGTGTTGTGGTAGTAGTTGAGCGTGGTGGGTGGCCAGGCACTTGGATCAACCTGGGGTTGGTGTGGTGGATTTGAGCAAGAGTAAGAGTTGCGATCCTCGACAGGGAGTTTTTTTTTTTCCCCTACTGGGAGCACTGATCAGGTCGTCGCCCAATTCGAAGACGCCAGCCTGAATTGACCAATTTTTTTTTCGAGACAGATCCCGGCCCCGCCAAGGGTCTTATCTTATCAGGATCCGCAAGCCTCTCTCTACAGGCACCCTACCTAAGGTACCTGTGTAGGTTAGAGAGGTCGCTGAGTTCACACCTGCTCCAAGGCTTGATCGTCTTTCCCAACTCAAAGGCTATTGCTATGGTATCTCCTACAGCGTCGCTAAGACAGTGATAAGGCAATTGTTCTAGTATGATTGCAAGCACATCCATAGCCGGCTAACTCCAGATCCTGTGAAGTGAGCACCGCTCTCCAAGGAGGACAATCGCATACGTCTTTCTCCCCAAGACGAATTCAGAACTACTACTACTACGAGCTCAACATGGCCTCGTCAGAAGAAGCACTCTGTTGCACCATCACTATAGACTTCGGGTCCAGATCTGCTCCGCGAAGTTCCGTGCGTGCATACAGTCAACCGCTACTGGTATCATCAGCTCCAGCCCAGACTTCGCCGCCAGAGTGTTCCACCTTCAGCATTGCGTCAACCCCAATCGGCATAGTGGATGAACAGCCCTGCGCAACACAAGCGATGGAGGCGTCGACCAAGGTTGAGGCTGTCAGAGAAGCCTCCTTGCATAGAGCGGCAGACAAGACGTAGCGCAGCAATACCCGCCCAGGTCTGGAACCCAATATGTCACAAAGCCGATAGGGATGCACTGTGTTCTGGATTGTGATGACACCGTTACTTTCATGGATCATGGGTAGGTAAAGTAATAACTACTGTACCTTAGAGAGAATTGATTGTCACTGGCAGTCAGATCTCATGTATCGAGGCCCGTGCATCGTATCCATCTGTGTGCGCGACCATGCACAAGTCCAAGTAAACAAAGGTCCCACCATAGCTTTTAGTTCAATCCATCCCCAATACATCACCAGCTTTCCTTTCACCTGATCCCGCATCCTGGTCGCCATCATTTCCCAGCCGTCGTGCCGACACGAACGGGCACCAGCCACCTACGATGAACGCAACCAAAAGAAAGTTCAACTCGCTGATTCAGGGCATCGGCAGCCGGTCGTCGACACCTGCCAACGACACGGGCACCACCAACGATGCAGCACCTTCCGCCTCCCCTCGACCTGCCTCTCTCGCCTCCCTCCACACCTCACCAGCGACCATGGCCGTCGAAGAAGACCTGCTGCAGAAGCGACGGCGTCTACAGGCGCTGACCGACAAGCGTGCCGCCGCAACGAACACCATCAAGTCCCTCGGCGGCACGACCAAGGTCTCGAACATTGTGCTGAAGAAGTGGAACTCGACCAGAGAACCCGCCGACGCCCCAAGCCGGCCTCCAAGTACGCACCCAACGACCGCGCCGAGCTGCTGAAGAGGCTCGCCACCTTCCAGGAGATCACCGACTGGACGCCCAAGCCCGACCTGGTCAACGAGATCGAGTGGGCCAAGAGGGGGTGGGTGTGCCAGGGCAAGGAGGGGCGTGCGCTGCACGCTCTGCAGCAAGGAGCTCCTCGTCAAGCTCACGAAGAAGGAGGTCGATGGCCAGGACGTGCCCGCGCTCGTATCGTCGGACGTCGAGGAGGCGCTGCAGGAGAAGTATGCCGAGCTTGTCGTGACCGCCCATCAGGAGGACTGCCTGTGGCGGAGGCAAGGCTGCGACGGTATGCTGTTGTCCGATACCGATTGTCCATTGCTTCTCGGCTGACTCTTTTTTGCGAAGATTCATTACTGCGGCTGTCATTGACGAATGCCAAAGTGAGCCACGAAGCTCTACGGCAGCGGTACGACGAGCTCTGCGCCCGGAAGCCGTTCCTTCCCTATGAATTCAACCTGCGACTCCCCGAAGGCCTCGACATGGACGCCGTCCTTTCACAACTACCCGATGACTTTTTCAACAACCCTGCTCCCCGACCAGACATGGACCATCCGAACCGCGTCGCCCTCGCTCTCGCCGTCATGGGTTGGCAGGGTCTTTCGAATGCTAGGATCGGCGCCGTGCCCAACTCGGCGTCCTGCCACACGTGCCTGCGCCGACTCGGCCTGTGGATGTTCAAGAGCAAGGAGGTCGGGCCCAACAACGAAGTGCTCGTCCCCGCGCCGATGGATCACCTCGACCCGGCCAGGGAGCACCGCTTCTTCTGCCCGTGGAAGAACCCCCAGACCCAGCGGTGGAACAGCACCAAACCGCCCTCGGAGAAGGACCTCCCTGCGTGGACAATCTTGACGCAGGTCATCAAGAACGACGCATACCTGCGGGGCGCTTTGGATGACTGGCCAAAAAGCCGAGCGCGACCTAGCACGGCCAAGCACAACACGGACAAGGACGGCAACGGTCCGCCCTCTACTCCTCGACGGCCGAGCATAGCCGCGACGACGATTGGCGATCGGGGCGGCGTCTCGTTCGATACACCGTCTCTGGCGGCGCAGGACGGCGACGACGAGGATGAGGAGAAGGTCCGCGACAAGAAGGACAAGGAGAGGTGGGCTCGTCTGAGGAGAGTCAAGAGCTTGTTTGAGACCAAAGGTGGGAAGAAGTCTCGGAAGTCTCAGAGTCGGCCCGGCACGGGACATTCGACTGCGTCAGCGCTGACAGGGACGGTTCCTGGGGAAACCACCAAGGAATAAGGGTACGGCCTGGTAATGGGCTACCACAGGCGGGCATTTGTATGTGTACCGTACTCATGACGGTG
>NW_003315028.1:283017-285080 GCF_000150825.1 Verticillium alfalfae VaMs.102
ACAGAGGCGGGAGGCCGAGTGGAAATCCGAGCCCATGGACAGCCATCGCGGCATGGCGGGCGTGCGTGAAGCCATCATGGAGATGGCCGGCGTCGGGGAGCTGCTGGCGCCGAACGGAAGAAAGCAAGCGGTCAAGCAGAACGCGCATAGTCTCGAGGACGTGCCGGCCGAGAAGCGGTCCGAGACCAGAGATCCCGAGGCCTGGGGAGGCGAGACGATTTCTTTCGAGGACTTGGAGAAGATGTACCGAAAGAAGTAATGCCGAGGCAGTTGGCCGTACGATAAGTTGTAAATCATAATGTATACCACGCAAATTTTGTAAAGAATCACCAGAGTGGCCACTCGCTTGGATTAGGCATAGAAATTGACTCTCTACCTAAATTCCATTGCTGTCAGATTTGCTCAAGTTCGCTATTCTAAATGTCCCTTGCCCGCCCACGTTACACATTCTACTTGTGCTCGTCAATTATGTTCCAGAAGTAACGTCTTAGCTTCCAATCTTCCCATCCTGGAACCCGATCCACGGAATCCTGATCCTCAATGCCAACGAGCTCAGCACCACACTGATACTGCTCAAAGCCATCGCCAACGCGGCCCATACAGGGTCCAGCCGAATATGCTGTCCGGAACTCGTCGTAAACGGGTAGAAGCACCCGGCCGCCACAGGCAGCGCGAGCACATTGTACACAATCGCCCAGGCAAAGTTGAGCCTAATGCGGCGGAATACCGTGCGGCTCAGCTCGAGGAGTGTCACCACTGCCCGGAGGTCGCTCGACACGAGCACAAAATCGGCACTCGAAATGGCGACATCACTGCCGCTACCGATGGCGATGCCGACGTCGGCGCGCGTCAGTGCGGGAGAATCGTTGATACCGTCACCAACCATCGCGACCGTTGCCCGTTTCATCGTGTGCTCACGGCTGCCAGTACGGGCTTTCATGGTCGATTGGAGGTAAGTGATTTTCTCGGCTTTCTGCGAAGGAAGAACCTCAGCAAGAACGTTGTTGGGGTCGATGCCGACTTGCGATGCAACGGCTTTAGCTGTCACCAGGTTGTCGCCAGAAAGCATCCACACGCTCGTGCCCCGTTCTCGCAGGGCCTCGACAATGCCGACAGCCTCTGGTCGAATCGGATCTGCGATGGACAGAGCAGCCGCAAGAGTCCAGGGTGCCACGTTTTTGGAGATCGGCTTCGTAGCAACAAGGGCGACAGATTTCGCTTCCCTCTTCCAGGTCTCGAGCTGTGCAGCTGTAGACTCGGACATGGCCACGTGGTTGTCCGACATCAAGCTCTCGTTGCCAACAATAATATCAAACGAGGCATCGAACGACTGTCCGCGACAGATGGCTTTCATGCCTCTACCAGGAATCTCCTGGAGGTTGTCAACACTGGCTGACTGCTCCGTCCGAGACTTGCAGTAAGATACGATGGCCTTGGCAATCGGGTGACTGCTGTTCTCCTCGACAGCCTTGAGCGCCGCAAAGAGAAGATCTGTATCCTCCTGGCACGCAGCCTCTTGCGTTGCGCCGGGATACGTCAAGGCGTCTGTAATCTTGGGCTCGCCACCGACCGTCAACGTGCCAGTCTTGTCAAACACCACCAGGTCAATCTTGCTGGCCTTCTCGAACGCCTCGCCGCCACCTTTTGCTAGGATGCCATGCTTCGCCGCTAGACCCCCTCCAACAAAGATGGCCGTAGGGGCTGCGAGACCGAGGCCGCAGGGGCACGCGACAACGAAGACGGCAATGGCGAACTGGAGGGCGAATGCAACCCAGCCGCTCGTCGCATCGAGGTAAGACTCTGGAAGCACGCCGGCGAGTCCGAGAATCGTCCAAGTCGCCCAGGTCAGGATAGCGATCAGCGTGATGATGGGCACAAAGTAGGCAGTGAGCATGTCGGCAACGCGCTCCATCGGAGCGCGCTTCGTCTGCCCCTCACGGACGATTTGGACGATTTGATCCAGCAACGACCGGCCCGGCAGCTCCAGTGACGCGCATGACGACAGCTGCATCCCTTGTTGACAGTACCCCTAAAAAGATTGTCGCCGACCTTCTTCCTTGATC
>NW_003315028.1:285662-286260 GCF_000150825.1 Verticillium alfalfae VaMs.102
TTCGTTTGCCCTGCGGTCGTGGAGTACATCGGTTGTGATCAAGTGCACTGGTGTCGCGTGGATGAACAAGGCAATCTGCGCCCGATTAATACCACACACCCACGGTTTCATGAGATAGTGCCTCCAAGGATCATCATCCGAAACAAGGTTCATGTAGGCAATGCCAATGATGAAGGTGGGGATTGCGATAACCAGGCTCAAGTACACTCGGCGGAGCAATTGACGCTGATGACGGGCCACCACAGCCTTCGATCGCTCTTCGATGGTGGGCGGATGATATATCGACGGATGGAATGAGGGGTCTGCAGCCTCGATAGCCGCCAAGATGCGTCGGATCGTGAGGTAGGGGGTGTTGGGCACGTAGGATATCTGCAATTTTGGGATTTCGACGGTCGGGGCTAAAACGATCTCGAGGGTCGGCTTGAACGCGGGAAGAGAATGTACTCTTTCGATCCGGGCAGCCCTTGCAGTATGTGGTCTTAGACTAAGATTTGCACCCTCCTTTCTTGAGAACCTTCGAATTCTGGAAAAAGCCTAAAAAACGACGAAATGTTCACAGGTTGTGTGATACGTCTGGTCCGGGATGCCACTCGGGGGA
>NW_003315028.1:286422-294732 GCF_000150825.1 Verticillium alfalfae VaMs.102
CACATCATAGCCAATATCCTCAATCACTTGGACGAGAACCTGAGCTTCATCCTTCTCCGTGACGTCCACAGTCGCGCTGTTGTTGACGAGGTTGACAACGACCTTGGCAACATTGGGTCTTCGTTTCAGCTCATCTTCGATGGAGCGGACGCAAGACGTGCAGGTCATGCCTCCGATAGAGTAAGTGGCCCTCCAGGCGTGGCCAGCACTATCAACAGATGAGCTCGAACCGACGGCGGTGATACTCTCGAGAGTGGATAGCGTCGCGAGATCGGGCGTGCCTGACCGTTCAAGCCTTGCCCTTGCGCCGGCCAACAGCGGGGTTTGCGATCCTGAGCGTGGCGTGTGAGGCCGTGAATGGCGGCATTCTTCGCAGTTTGCCAGATGAGTCTGCTGCCTCTTGGTGAGAGACTGTTTGAACCGAGGGGCAGTGAGCAGCCTGCCGAGAGCGCCGGCACCCTTGCTCTCGGCAGAATCATCGGCAGCTTGATATGACCGGTCCGCCAAGTACTCAAGATCAAGGGTGTCGACGGCTGCGGATGTGGTGGTTACACTGCAGACCTCGAAGCCGGCGGCTTCGAGCGACTTGGCCATGGTGGCAATGACATGGGCGACGGCGGGGCCCGTGTCACGGTGCTCAACGGTAACAACCGATGTCACGACATTGGGCGAGATCCAGACAATGTCACGGCCGCATGCGTCGCCGAGAGCTTCTTGAATGGAGGAGACGCATGACGGGCAGTGCAAGTTCCCCAGAAGGAAAGAGGTGGTCACTCGTTTATCGTCGGTAGTCTGTCCTGCTACGGTGCCGTATTGGGCGGCCGAGTCGGCGTGCACACCGGCCCTTCTCGTTGGCGCATTCTTTCTGGGTAGCAATGGATCGGTGTCCATGATGTGCAGCTGATATGGGGCTTTCAGCGGAGTGTGTGCGGTCTTCGTGATGGCACACGAACCAGGCGTAGTCTGCTCAGTGAGCGAGGTTATCGCGAGAAGCTTGTTTCGATACTCTGTGCTGAGTTCGCCACCCCGAGAAAAAGTTGGTGGTCGGTGGGGCAGGCGAAAATCGAAAGAATTGGCAGGAAGAGCAGCACTGCCTCGCAAGTGACACTGCAGCGGGGACAAATGAAGCTTGGTTGTATGCTGTGCGAATGCTGGAGTGTGCGAGGGTAATGATCAGGTCAGAGTGTCGTCAAGAGGACGTGGGTTTTTCTTGTCAAAGCCTGGTTCTTGGTTCTTGGTACACGTCGTTGGTCAAAACTTCATTTTGGGGGGCGGCGACCCATGCCCACTTGTAACTGCCACCAATTTACTCTTGCCTTGCATTTGCCGCGCAAACGGCGCACGCGAAACACGCGCAGAAACGGCACTGACGCCGGCTTTCCAATCTGGCAATGAGGTCAACGTAATCCGGCCATGACAGCGCCTGGAGACTGCAGGGTCCTCGAGGCGGGTCTCGCAGGACCTAGAAGGCTTGAGACGGAGATTGGTGAGCAAGTTTTGCTTGAGGCCATTGTGCCCTTGGTCGACCAGGACAGGAGGAAAGTATGTCACTGACGGGTTCATGCAGGTACGACCCCAACTCCCGATTGGGATCAAAGTGTCACCACTTTTGCCGATTGGCCGCCAAGGTGCCATGTGCGGCACTGTATAGACACTGTAATCTTCGCATGCGCATTATGTTCGATGGCGAAAATATGGCAGCGTCAGGTGATGGAGGCTCAGCGACGACGCATCTGCTCTCCATCACCGTGTAGGGGGGCCGTGGCCAGCTTTCTTTTACATGTCACCCGCGCACCTCGTACCAGTGGAGAACACACGGCCGCCGTCGCAGAGACCACCTGTAGGAGAGCGGGACCCAACAAGCGTGTCCCTGCCGCCAGAATAGACACGACAGACACCTGGGGGCCAGAGCGATGCGACCACAGGCCTGACGATATTGATTCTGCCTTCGGGGTAGCGGGTATCGGTGCTAGGCAAGTCAGGTAGGCAACAGACAGCACAGCACAGCACAGCACAGCACAGCGCAGCACACATGGCCAGGCGCCCGCTCCATCCCTGTGCTTCGGCCCCGCCCTAGCCCGAGTCAAGGAGACTGACGGCAGTGCCGGTGCGGTGACGGCGGTCCGCTCTGGCCCTGTCCAAGATTGCCTGCCTGCCGCCCGTCAATATAGGGAGAGACTCGAGCGCGATCACGAGCTCTGGTCTGCGTACCCTGCCAACGAGCCGTCCCCTCCCCTCCTCTCCTCCGATACAACCCCATCCGAGCACTGCAACGATGAGCGGAGTGCGCCAAATCATCTCTCGTCAAAGCCCATCTTGGAAAGTGTGTTTTTTGCACCCCTAGCAGATTATCATGGCCAACATCCCTGAACGAGGGAGGGGATGTCCACTCCACCCTCCCCAAGCCGCTGGCTGAAGTGACGTGTGTCGAGGCGGCGAGGGCGTTCGTCACTCACCTGCGGCGGGGCATAAACGACGGAACGGGAGGCCGGGGGGGTGAGGGAGAGGTTGACTGTCATGCCACTCTCTGGCTTTTCGTGGCTTTTCGCTTGCTAGGCACCCCGCAAACAGGGAATAATGTCATGTCGAGGGGGGAGGGGCCTCGGGATTCGGTGGCAGTGAACAACATGTAAGCTTCGGACTCGCGTATAACTGATTCTTCATCGCCCGAACACGGCGGGACAGATAGATGACGGCACACTGGGTCCCGACTGCGTCTTGGCGCCGACCGCAGCCGTCATTCACAGCCGTCCACGAGGCACGCACGCGAGCGCCAGTGAGGACGATAGAAGAAAGTGGTCCAGGGAGGAGAACAGAGGCGGAGAGGGGAATGGACAGGTGCACGGATCACGCTGCATGTCTAAGCCTCCCAGGCCCTTTCGATGCCAAGACAACGCCACACTTGGTGCCACGAAGAGAATCTTCCAGCCACATTTATGTAATCAGCCACCACAGAGACCGTGGAGGAAACCTTGGCATTGTTCAACCTGTCGCCACGTTCCAAAGGGTGGGCAGCAAAAGCCTTGGCGTTACAACGCCTGTTCGCATGGTTTCCGTTTGCATGTGGTGCCTATTCCCATCCGCCCCCGACATGGCCCAATACTTCCCCCCCTTCTCTTACCAACACTGGGGTTTTTTTTTCTGGAAAGTGAATTTGAATATTGGAATTTCTCGGATCGCTGCGGCCGTCGCGAGAGGGGTTCAGTTCCTCTAGAAGGCACTTTTGCATTGCGCCCCCCCCCCCTTCCCCTCCCGCCTTCTCCAGCTGCGCCGATCCTCCCGTCTTACTCGGACACGGTGGTTTGCTCCAGATACGAACGGGTAGCCTGCTGCTGCTGCCTTTTTCTGTTCTCGGCCGCCGTTGCTGCCTTTTGAGCTGGCGAAGTGGATTTGGAAATGTTGAATCATCGTCATCATCATCAGGCCAAGATTGCGCTTCGGAGGCTTTTTGCCCCCCCGCCCTCCTGCCTGGGATCAAATTTGAGTCATACTGTGCCATGTGCGCTGCTAGGCACGAGGGCCTCGTTGCAACCTCAGGATAGCGAACGCATCCTATTCCATGTTGGAGTAGGAGGGAGGACACGCCTGCAAGCGTCGACGGGCGGACGTAGTGATCTCTCGCATTCAAGTAGGTTCAAAAGTCTGATGGCACACTACTGCCACGGACGCCAGCGACGTGATGAGGTGAGATGGCCGCGAAGCCTGGCCAGAGGCCCCAACGTCGCACCACCTCGCACCTCGCATCACCAACCCCAACCCCCCGAACCCAAAGTCGCATGCATGTCCCCCACGTGATACTATACATCATCAGACCTTCCGGCCTGCCTCACACCGTGTCACCGCGCCCCCCTTCGCCCCAGCCAGGTTGCAAGACAAGACCCGTCATCACGTTCGAGCAAATCACAGCGGAGAAGCGACAGTGATTGAAAGGGTTTCAGTGGCCTCAGGCCTGGTATATTCCGCGTCCCCCGAGGTCCCTCAGACCAGGGACGGCAATGCTATAGTACTCCCCACCCCTTGACCTGTCAGGACGATTCCGTAGAAGCCTGTGCAAGAGAAACACAACAACTGGGAGCGATGACAAAAAAAAATGTACCTTCCCGTATGACCCCAACTCCAGTTGGTGTATGCAGATGCCTCCATTACCCGCCAAGTATTAACAAAGGAAAAAGTAAAAGACCAAAGGCAGTATTCTTCTGCCGCGCCCAAACAATCTCGTCTAGGTGTAATTTGGTATTGAACAGAAAGAAAAGAAAAAAAAAGAGGGCACCAACACCTTCGCTTTTTTTAAATGCCGGTGTGAGTGCTGGTGTATACTGCGCGCCAAGGAGAAAAGAAAAATGTGATGTAGTGCTTTGGGGCAGAGTCCAATCACCTGACGGTCACGGCTCCAAAGAACATCCTCTCGAGCATGCTCCTGCCCGTGCGCGCCCTCTTCGCCTTGCTGGCGGCCGCGTACGCCTCCTCCTCGGATGCGACCTCGTAAGGCAGCAGCGCAGCGGCAAGCTTACGCTTCGGCATGGCGAGCTTCTCCTCGACGTGGATCTCAACGGGCGACTCGTACATGCTGCCGTCGGGGACGTACATGTACGGCTCGTTGTCGGCATAGGCGTCGGGTGGAGTCGTGGCGCGCGAGGAGCGGGAGCGAATGCTGGCGCTGTCGACAGAGCGGGCGTACGAGGACATGCTGCCGGAGCTGCTCGAGGACCCGTAACTTGTGCTGTAGACCAGGGGTGGAGGTGTGATGGAGGCGACACCGTTGCTGTGTTGGCGAGAGTGGTATTGCTCCTCGGGGGAGTACTGGCGGGAGCGAGAGGTATCGCGGGAAGAAGGGGGCGAAGGGTATGCGGCCTGGAGGTAAAGCTCATCCTGCTGGGCGCGGCGGAGGCGACGCTGTTCCTCCTCGCGCTGCTTGCGGCGGACCATGCGAGCGGCGTGCTTGGCTTCGATCTGGTCACGGATGGGGGCCAGGAAGGGGTCGAATTCGCGGTACAGGTCCTCGGACTCGATGCGCAGGTTCCAGTCGAGGAGAAGCAATAGTTGCCTCTCCATGAGGTTGACCTCGGATCGGGAGAAGCCAAATGTCGAGTAGTCGGTATCGGCGTTGCTGTAGGCGGCCCAGTGCTTGTTCTTGGGGGAGGAGTCGTTGAGGTACTTGGCGGAGAGAATCAGCGAGGCGAGGAAGATGCGGTGAGTGGTGCATCGCAGGCCGCGGGCCATTGGCTGAAGCTTGGACTTGAGACGGCCAAGGTAGACGAGGGTTGACATGAGTGTGGGAACCTGGACGTTGGAGGAGACAACGAGCTGGGTGATGAAGGCCTCTAGTGTGGGAAGATCGGCGTCTTCTGAGCGCACGCATCGCGGCTCTGTCCTGGAAGGCGTCGGGGGGAGCTGGTGGTTCTTCTGTGCCTCCGCAGCGCCGGGAGGCATAAGGTGCGAGTCGCATGCGATGACGTTGAAGGCAGCACCGGCCAGGTAGGCGATCATTTGCTTGGTGACTGGTTGATAGACGAAGTGGTCGAGGGCGGCGGCATTGAGATCAGCCATGGTGAGCTGTTGTGTTGAGTCCATCGTGGCTGGTTGTGTGGTGGTGGGGGAGAGGAGGAGGGGTGACGGTGTGGTGGTGATGTTAAGGTCGTATAAGTAAGAAAGGTCTTCAATGAAGAAGATGCCTTGTGCCGAAGCGGTGGGGGCGTAGAGTTGGAGATTTCGTTGGAGGAAGTGACGGAATCAAAAAAAGAGGCGACAAGGGAGAGGAAGGGAGCAGGCAACTGATATATCAGGGTGGTGGTCGCAAGGGCAAGTGACCAAGCGGGAAGGGGGGGTGTGCTTTCCAGGGGACTGACTTGTCAGGGGTGGTGGGATCGACTTTCGTCAGTGGGTGATGCAGTCCACGAGGCTGAGCGGTGCGCCCCAGACTTGTCAGGGGACGAGCTAGCAAAAGACGCTAGACAGGGGGTTCAGATGGACGCAGGGGGGGCTTGGGGGTTCAGTCCAAGTGGGTACGGTGCCGTGCCAAGAGAAGAGCCTGTTGGGGCTGGAATGCTGCCGATCGCAGAGGGGCGTGGCGCTGTGCGGGCTGGCCGACCGGGGTAAGACGAGTCCGTCGAGTCTGGGTCTCTACACTACCACCAAGGCGGTCGCGTCAAGAGTCGAGGCACGAGCAGACAAAGAGGCCAAGGCAGCTGTCCGAAACTTTGGGCTTCAGTGAGCGGAGCGAGCAGAAGCAGAAAGCAGAAGCGAGCTGACGGAAAGGTGACGATGCGAATGACGATGCGACTGCGGCAAGGTAGGCAGAGGGCAAAGCGTGCGGGTCGACCGAAAGACTGCGGCCGTGGCTGTACTGGTTCTGGGAGAAACCGAGGATCCCGGTCCGGTACTTACGTACAGCACAAAGTAAGGTTGAGCTGATGGAAGAAGCAAGCTGGTACGAGGCCAACAATTGGTAGCTGAGAACGGGGCGTTTGCCTGGTTCAGGATGGACAATAGGAATGAAGGAGAAAGCCCGGTTCGTTCGGACGTGGTTTTTCGTCGTTTGCACGACGTGCGTAGATGGCGTTGCGAAACTCGGAGCGATGAAGCAAGCTGGCTATTCGGTGACAAAGCCGGCAGTGAATTGACTGGTTGACCCGAGTAAGGACGGCAGGATCGCTGTGTCGGCGGGAGGCCAAACGAGTCAGGACTTGACGGAACGTCTTTGGCCGGAGCAGCGTCGTTTTCTAGCTTGGGAGGAGGGGTTGCGTTTGATGGCTGCTTTGATTGCAGACAGCAGGAGCCGATGGTCCAGGCCGTTCAATATGCCGAGTGCGGTGCGGAGCGGTGCAGACGAAGCGGAGCAGGTGGTTTACGAAAATGCGCAGTCAGCCGAAAACGTGTGATCTGGTGACCGTGTGCAGGAAGCAATGGAGAGCTCTTGTTGTGGAATAGCGGAGGGATTGAGAAAAAAGGTATCCGCTCCTTTTTGATGCCTTTTTGATTGTGGTCTTTTTTTAATTGATGGCCGGAGACCAAAAGTTAGTTATTAGATTAGGCGGAAGGCTGGAGTATGTCGATGGCCGTCAAGGGACCAAGGTGGATGCGACGAGCTGGTTGGTATGGATTGAAGGGGGGGGAGGGGTAAAAAAGAAGCCTGACGAGGCAGAGTTGCTGAGGCAGGCTGGGAGACTCAAGGCGGAATGAGGTGCGAGTGAGTGATCAACAACTTCAAAATCGCAACAGAAGCAGAAGAAGGCTGCGAGTTATATGGCTCGAAGCGCAGCTGTCGACCCGGGATGTGAGGAAAGGGGCCAGCCTGGTTTCCAATGCAGGTAAAATGAATTCCACACGAAGCGTCTGACGATGGCAGCTGGACAAGGGCGTTGTTGGGTGCTGATGGGCGACTGTCCACTTTGGCTGCTGCTGGTGGCTCCTGATTTGGTCTGTAACAGGTATGGAATGGAACGCTTGGTGTCAATAGCAGGTTGAGCGACCGATGTCCAGCAACGGAGGGATGAATAAGTGGGAAATCGTCAAGGCACACAAGAGATGACAGAGGAGCCGGTGGTGTGTGGTGGTGCGGCGGCGCAAGGTGTGAATGGCTTCGATAGTGGCCTCGCGAATTCCAGTTGGTTGGAAGGGGGGAGGATGGTGGAAGCGCGAGCAGGTCGTTCGTTAGAGTCCGGTGGGAGATCTAGAGATCAAGGCAATAGGAGCGAAAGGGAGGAGCCACAAGAGGGAAAGGCGATCCGATATATTTCATTTCTGCGCGCCTCTGGATCCTGTTCCCTTGGTAGCCTTCCCAGACCCTCGCTCTCTCCTTGCCTGGGCATATCCCTCCGGTCCCTGGTTGCCCGCCGGTCGTCATCCTGGCGGCGGTGCGTGTCTCCAGCTGTGGACGTCCTTTGATCAGCACCAGCGTCAGTGTCGCGACCCTCGCGCCCTCACTGCCAATGAATGCCGTCAATTGTCTCAAAACAGGTCCCCCTCCAACCTCCCCCGGGTTGGACAGGCTGCGACGGCTGTGGCCCTGGGCTTGGCCGCGGCGAGTCGATCCATAGCAGCCAGTGGTCGTGGTTGCAGACGAGCCCTTCCTGGAATGCTGCTGTCGAAGCGAAAGGCTCACCAGCCCCTCCTGGGTTGCGTGGCGGATGCACGTTGAATGGTCGGCGCGAGTCCACAGCACGCCCACAACGCGGCCTCACGGTAAGGCGCCTTGGGTACGTGAAGGTATTTTGAGAGACGGGAGGCGAAAGGCGCGCGACTCTTCAGACGATCCCACGAGCGCGCCAGCGGTACACGACGCTCATTGGCGGGCGGCACACGGCGGGAGAA
>NW_003315028.1:295920-301950 GCF_000150825.1 Verticillium alfalfae VaMs.102
GCTAGCGTCGCGAGGGAATCTCTCCACCGACGGGCGGACCTGACGCCAGTCCGATTTCATGGCGAGAGCCGTCACGGATCCAGCCCCGCCCAGGTGACACTCCCAAGCACCGAGAAAGCAAAGAAAGTGAAAGGGACGGTGAGCGTTTGTTCCGGCCTCCAGGTCCTGCCTATCCGTCGGATCGGGCGAGCTATTCACTTGCCTTGGCAGACATGATCCATGTGTCGGCGCCTGGACCCCTCGACCGCTACTTGCCTCTGCGCCGTCATCCTATTCAGGTCTACAACCCAGCTGGTACCATTTGCATGTGCGTACAGTCGGCCTTTTTCGCTCCAGCCTACTACTACGTCGGTACAGTATACTGTCTGTCTGTGGCCTCGTCTGAATTCCAGACGGCGCGCGGATCGTTTGGGATTGACACTCAGACGGGGCCTGGCCTGGTCTCAACCCTCCTCGCGCATGACGACTTCGCCCCGCGCCAGAGTCATTCGAGGAGCCGTGTGCACTACACCTGAGGGAACATCTTTTCTTGCAATGCCCACCAAAAAGACAGGAGGTTTCAAATTCGGCCGTCTGGCTCGCTCTGCCAAGGATGGAACAGTGACGGTCACCCGTCGTCCCTCCCTCGGTGCTTGGCATGTGAGAAGGGTGGACGCGCCAGCTTTACCTCAGGTACCTATCTAGCTTGCCCAGGTACCTACCTACCCCCTTACTAAAGACCGATCCGGTCGGATGACTGTCATGATGCACGACATGGCTTCAACACCTCCTGCCCCTCCTCGATTCCGCCATGGTTTGGAATGACAGGCGGCCTGTGAAGGGGCCCCTCCCTCATCCACCATCGATCGGGCTATCTCGCAAACCACCTGATCTGGCCCTGTTGACCGCCGCGAGGGCCCGGGTCACAGCTGACAGCCGTTCCAGCCCGATTCAGCAAGGGCAGGCCCAAGTAAGGTTGTCGTCGCGAAGCGCGCAACAGCTGAGTAAAGCAAAGGATTCCAGGGTATCTCCAGTCCAGCTGCCAACTACCCGTCAATAGATCGCAATAGCCTTCGCTAAACATCAGCACCCCCCCCCCCCAGTGGTCACCCGAACAAAGGGAGAGACCCAGGCCAATATATCGATAGACAAATCCTCCCCCAGGAACGAGTGCAAGGGGTTTAGACCGGGGGCCACGATTTTTGCTTCTGTGTCTGGCAATTACAGTTGGAGTCCTGTAGGTACAGTAGATGCTCGGGCCTCCACAGGCTTGTCGCAAAAGTAACGAGGGGGGGCAGGAAAACCAACGAAATGAACCCCTCCTTAAGGTTGTGAAATCGGAAGATACAGCGAGGTTCACACCTGCACAGCATTGCGATCGCTGGGCCACCCCGCCGAACATTGCCGTAGCTTCACACCCTAAGCTCTCCCCTCCCCCCCCCTGGATCAGCCTGGCCTGTCTGGTCATCCCTGGGACACATGTGCACAAGCACTACTGACTTCGGCACCTCGATCACTCACAGCACTCCAGGCCCCCAAAAAGAGAAGAGTGACGGTCAGAAAGAAGGAAAGACCAGATCACCACAACCCCTCCCCCCCCCTTCTCTATGGGACTGCATGATGGCCCATGCGCGTGCTCAATCCCCCATCGCATCACACATCTGCCTGCTGCGTGGCCAGGGCACCCCCTCCCCTTTCATCTTGCCCCCAGCAGCCAGGTGGTACAACTCGATCCTCAGATCAGGCACGCGCAGATAGACAGATGCAGGGCGAAAGCCGCTCTCGCTGCTAACGTGAAGCAGAATCCAACCCCAGCAGTGTGCTTTCTTCTGGGGGCCCCTCTCTCCCTCCCTCTCCACAAGCATCTCGTATCGACTGACCTGACGCTCAATGGAGAGTACGACATCGGGGGTACGTACCCCTTCGTCGTCCTCCCTCCTTCACTGAAGGGGGGTTCTAGGCTCCCTCAACGTTGTCTTCCCCAGATCCAGGCCTCACTCACCGCCGGAGACTCAATGCCAGCTTTCCCTCTTTGGGGAGCGTCAAGTGGACGTCCCGCACGAGGAGAAGGGGGGGGGGTGGCCCGCCACAAGTGTCGGAGAAGTGGCCGCTGAAAGATGGACCGCGGGGCCTGATTGGACTGAGGCGAACCCCTGAGACGAGTCATCCCAGCGAACTGTCATCCAATCGTCCCGGGGGCGCTGCGAGTACGGGCTGGGCATGTGGCTGGTGCGTCTGGGTCTTGTTGGGGTCTCGGGTTCCAAGTTTTGGGGAGAGGGGAGGGGGGGCTTTCTCGAGTACGAGAGGGGGATGGTAACGGGACGCGTGTGGCGGGTGGACATGGACGGACCGGGGTGGTGGGGGAGGGGGATGCCCGTCTCGTGATGGAGTGCAGAAGGGGGGTTTCGTCTTGGGTGCCTACAGGTTTGGGAGGTAAATTGCGGTTGTTTGGGCGGAATGGGCGACTGATGGGCTTGTCATGCGAAGGGTAAAGGGGGGTTCTATTGTTGCGTGCGTCCGTTGTTCCAAGTGAAGCATTTGCTCTCATGCCCCAATCCTCGAGATCACAATAGGCTTTTTGGCCACACCGGCACATGCAGAATGCACTCGAGTGTCTTGGACCCCCTCTCACGTCCCAGCTATCCACCTTCCACAACTTTCGCTCCCCTGTTCAGCGTCGATGATCGCCTTCAGGGATTACTCAGCTGGGGAAACGATGCAGACTGTGGCTTGGACCGAAAGAGCCGAGCTGGGAGGGGCGCTCAATAGCAGGGGATGCATGGCTTGCCGGGCGGGCCTGTGCACTCTCTCCCTCTCTCTCTCTGCCTCTGTCCCCAAGCTGATAAGTCATCATCAGCTCGCGCGAGTAGCATTCTTTGTCTCGCGCCCCAGCGGAAAGCAGCACCACACCCAGTCATGAATCTCGCGATGCGCAAGCATTGCCTACATGCCGAGGCCGACAAAAAGTGGCCTGACGAGAAAACCTTGTTTTCCTGTTGTTCTTGTTTTGGTGTCCTTGACTTGGTTCAGCATGGGAAGGAGGCACTGCTCAGCTTAGCAAGGGGTGTTTTTTTTTGGTGTGTGTTTCGGCGAAGTGCGTGACTTTGTCTCTCGCGAATCCGTCTCCGGCAGGGTGCCTCTGGCCCATGTGTGATGTGACGCATTGAGCCGTGTGCACGTCCGGGTTGGTGGGTTGATTCACGGCCTCGCCGGATGCACTGCATTTGGGTGCAACGCGTGCGTGCGTGGCCGACGGGGTTTTGTCGGGCGGGTCCGGGTTTGTGGGGGGGGACCGATGTCGCGGTTGGCCTCCGAGCACAGGCGATAAGCGAGAAGCTATTCTTATCACGCTGGTGGGGATGTCATGTGGCTTGAGAGTCGAGCATGGTAGTTCACGATGCTCGTGGCAGTAAAGCTACTGCCTGCAGAGCTGAAACCCTCCTCGGTCGCGATTGTGATTCGGTGTATGCTGCTAGTATGATCAGCAGTAGAACTCAGAAGGTGAGTCCTGTAGCATGGCAGAGGAGCGACTCTTTGCAGGCAGCCGGTACACGATCTCGTCTGCTGTACGGCAGAGGTGCTTGTACTGGGCAATATTTAGCAATTATTGATGCTTGATTATACAACTCCCACACCCAACACCATGGATAACAGCTATTTTCTAAGTAATCCCACCTTACTCAAATAATGGTATTTGGGCTGAAAAGCAGAGAATTACTCAGAGCAAGGCTGTGTCAAATGGCCCGAATTGCACGACCAAGTATTCGCTTGACCTTTGGTACATATCCCCGCTCAACAATCCTCGCTCAATTTGCAACGACTAAATTAGAGCAGAAGCATAAATAATAGCCACTTGGTCACGCGATGGTCTTTTCACTTTCGAGAGCCCGTTACAGAAAGAATGCCACACGCCTGAGGCTGGCTGAGTAGCACCAGCTGCATCGTTACACTCAAGGCTGGAGGGCGACTGGGTGTGGTACAGTCGTGATCTCCGTCAGGAAGCATGATTATATGCGAGGATCACGATATGACATGCTGCAATCGGGTCTGACTTGCAAATTACGACTTTAGGGACTAAATGCCATTGTTATTGTTGCCAGGCTGTGGCGTAATCATTGAACCCCTCAAGTGTTCATGAAAATTCATCAGTAATCGAAGCTACAGCCTGAACGGGCAATCGACTGCCTCCCAGCAATTCGTGAAAATGCTGAGGAGGAACGGGACGTTCTGCGCCGCGATCAAGGCTGACTTCCATTCTCACAGGCGATGTCACCAGGCAGGCTGGAGGAATGTGCACCGTCGGCGGAACGACGAGGCTATCTCTGTACTCTGACCTAGGCAACCAGAAAAAACAAATGGGCTGGATTCGAAGTGGATAATTACTTTCATTGCTGCTTAAGCTTCGGACAAGTGGTAATAGCTTGGAGCCTTCGGGCGTCGAGCGTCGGGCGTCGGGCGTCAGGCGTCGAGTCTCGAGTCTCGAGCACCAGAAGCGCAAATAAGCGCCGGCCACGACGAGATCCTTCAGCCTACCGCTGCCACCACGGCTGCGTTTCATCAAGCGCACATCGTCTACCCAGTCAATCAGCACCCTCCCGAAATACCAACCCTCATCATACTTCATAATGCACCTTCTGAACCCCCTCCAGACCCGCCTGCGGCCGCCAGGCGTCAAGGACAGCAGAAATCCTGTCGCTTACGCCAGAGGGATCAAACCCGGCGCCTACACGCGCTCGTGCGCTGCCAATCCCCCAACTCCACACTCTCATTGGGCTCGCTAACCGCAAAGGCGCATAATCAAACATTCCTCCCTCGGGCGTGAGCCAAGCAACGACATGCAAACCCAAGATTCCTTCCAGCCTCGTCAAATGAGCCTGCATCTACCGAGCCAGATTCCCGGACCCCAAGCTAGCCTGCCCTTCCTTACCAAGCTTGGTATGAACGCCAAGTGTCCGTCGTGATCCAGATTTCTGGCATTCTCAGCCCATGACGCGTTATAAAAAAAAAGCCTCCAAGAACAGCCACCCTCTCGGCATCTCAGAGCCCGCCCATCTGGACCCCGATCCCAGGGATCCGGTCACCCGTGGCGTATTGAAGCGACCGTTCGGTGCGCGGAGGTGCCACGCTACATCAGAAACGACCGGCGAAACGCAAAAACAGGAGAACCACCCTGCCGCGATAGGAGACATCCCTAAGATTCAAGCTCACCTTCAAAGAATGGTGAGACCTTGGGGGGTCTTCTAACCCATCTGCCATGCTGCGCGCTTCCGGGCTGCAGCTGGCGTCTTCCGGGTCCGCCGTGCTGTGGGGGGGGGGGAGAGGCCCCTCCACCCGGCCGCTTGCGGAAGGGTGGAGTAGGGGGGTGCACGGTACGGTGTCTAAGGGGCCCGGTCACCCACCCAACGGATGCGGGAGGGGCTTCTTTTGTCTCTCGCTCCTCTTGCTCCTTGCGGCGGACGGTAGAGGCTCTGCCTAACGTGGACGTACTAGAAAGGACGGAGAGAGAGATTGGATTGGGAAAGAAGCATGGCGTCGGGGAGTCGGGGCCCAGGTGCGCGGTTCTGGGACCAGGTCTCGGCAGATGCTAGGGTGTGATTGTTCGTGATGAGTCGACGATGCTGCTTCGTGTGATGCATAGCTCCGTGTGCGCTGTGATGTTCATCGGTGCTTTGCTGTGTCTGCCCTACCGATGGCGTGCCGTCTGTGTGGTGCTGGATGCGGGTGTGCTGTTTGCTAGGGACTGTTGTCGACTAGCATTCCTCCCGTTGTCCGAGGGAAGCACTCCGTTGGGGGAGGCACTCTCGTTATCACGATGCATCTCACGCTACCAGGAGGCATGAACCCTGGCCGTTGTGTCTCTCCTGGTCGGTACCCTCCTACAACCTTGTCAGCCTTGAAGGGTCGGAGAATTGGCCAACAGCTAGACAGACAACCCACCCGTCCACCTACAACGACGACCCATCTCGTACGCTCACCTCGTGCTCCCCCAGACATGCCATCCAACCACTCGGGAAAGCCACGCGCCGCCACATGGCTCTCCGCTCACCACAT
>NW_003315028.1:302217-318848 GCF_000150825.1 Verticillium alfalfae VaMs.102
TTCCCCCCTTTTTTTCTCTCCCCCAAAGAAAGAAAACCCTCCACAAAAGCGAGAAGATCCAAAAGACACCCCCCTCAAGCACCACTTGTCCTGCTCCATTTCAACCTGCTCGTACGGCACTCTCCGCCAACGCTATGCAGCCGCACATGGCAACGATCCGCCTCACGCTCTAGCCCCAGGCCCAACCGCTTCCGGACCGCCATAAGACCACTTTGTCCACGCCTTCGCTCCTAGTGACGCCTGCCACGCTTCCGGGAGCCTGGACCGCGGGGTCCCAGATGCCATGTTGCTGCCCCTCCTATCAGAATGAGAGGTACCTCGGAGCGGGGAGGGGGGTTTCTGGTGTGGTCTCAACGTGAATGGGGCAATCTCGAAACTGAAACGGGGCCAACGATACCAGATGCATACATATAAAGACGTCAGGGGCCGAGAAGGGCAATTGATGTTCTCGTCTGGTGGGTTAAACTGGTGAACTGTCCCGGTGGACCTCACATTGCGTTCGCGAAGAGCGGAAAAGGGGTAAAGGGCAGGTGGGAGGGAATAATTTTCTCGTTTTTCGGAGGAAAAGGCTGACCATCGTATGAAAGCAAAGAACTTGTCCTGCCAAGTGCCCTCTGTGGTCCGTGTGCATCGTCTATTCTGTACATTAATGACAAAGGAAAAGGAGACAGATCTCCTTACCACGATGCCCCAACGTCGCGGAGCGAAGCGCCGCATGCCCGTACTGACATATGCCGGATGCCGGATGCTGCTCGCTGAACCCCCTTTCCCTTGCCTGCCGCCTGCCTATTATGTCGACCACAAACCATACTGTTGTCGAGACGCCTGCTGTACAGATGGCCAAAGTGTTGAGCGGCTCCTTTGCTCCTCCTCGCATCACAGAGGCCCATCCGCGCGTCGTATTTTCCATTTCGTGCCAAGGTCGCATGAGCGGAGCACTCTGTTGCTTCGCTCGGCTCGTAGAATACTGCTGCCGCCGCCAAGGATGCGACGAGCCAGAAAAATATCAGGGGTATCCAGAAGCCAGAGTAAAGAATGCCTTCCAATGTTACTGGAAACGGGGTGAATATCTGCGTTTGCGTCTCACTTGCCCATGCTTCTCAGGCCCTCATCTCGTGTTCGAGGTCTTCTACCATCCCCGCTAGATGCGCAGGATGCGCCTGCTGTTGCCGCTTGGGTAATTGGGTCGCTTCTAGTGGTACCCATTGGTGCGAGCGGGCTGCTGCTGGGCGGCAGGGTAGGTCTCGAAGTACGGGTGGTTGCAAGACTGCTTGGCGGAGATGCGACTTGCGGGGTCGTAGATGAGCATCATCTCGAGCAGCTCAAGGCCGACCGAGTCGAGGTTGGTGCACAGCGGCAGGCGCTCGTCGCGGATCCACTTGGGGAAAGAGCTCTTGAAGTCGGCGTACGAGGTGACGCCAGGCCACACATCCTCTGTGGGAGTTCCAAGGGCGCTATTCCATGTCAGTGGTTATTTCGGGATGGCAAGATACCAAGAGGGAAAGAGCTGATGTTTACCGGAAGATCTTGAAGATCTCGTCAATCTCAGAGTCGCCAGGGAAGAGAGGCTTGCGGGTGCACATCTCGGCGAAAATGCAGCCGACAGACCACATGTCGACGCCGGTGGAATATTGACGACCACCGAGCAGAATCTCGGGGGCGCGGTACCACAGGGTGACGACCTCGTGGGTGTAAGTGCGTAGGGGCACGCCAAGGCGCGGCGAGACCGAATCGGCGAGCTTGAGGTTGGCCCCCCTTGTCGATGAGAAGGTTCTGAGGCTTGAGAACCCGGTGGAAGAATGCGGTGGGAGTGGCAGTTACGAATGCCGTCGCAGAGGCTGCCCCCATGAACTTTTTGAATGTCGGCCGGCGCCAGACCAAAGACGCGGAGAGGGCCTCAGAAGAGCCTCAGGCAGGGGCCTTGCCACGACCACCATCCTTGACGGGCAGGGCCCTCCCATGTACTTCTTCAGATCGAGATCGAGGAACTCAAAAACGAGGGTAGAGCTTGTGGCCGTCGGAGTGGACAATGTTGAAGAGGCGGACAATGTTGGGGTCGCCGCATCTCCTTGAGCAGGGAGATCTCGCGAATGGCAGTCGAAGGGACACCCTCGTCCTCGGCCTCGAGGCGAATCTTCTTGAGGGCTACTATGCGGCCTCCATTGAGGAGATCGCGAGCCTTGTAGACGACACCGTAAGTGCCTGTGCAGCGGGTCAGCAAGGAGCAGAGGGACGGCCAAGGGAAGGTGGTTGTACCTTCGCCAATCTTCTCGAGCTTCTGGTAGTTCTCCATTGTGTATCAACTGAACGGGATGCGTATGGTGATAATCGGCAAGGACCTTGTCGTCGGAGAATGAAATTGATCGTCCAAACTGTCAGGGCGGCGTCGAGGGGAAGTGGGGTGAAGGCGTTTGCAGGGGCGTTGAGGGCGAGGTGAGGCGCGCGTCGTGGTGGGACGAGGGGCAACGAGATTACGGGACGGGGGGGGTGACGACGGGTATCTATGGAAGAAGAAGATCGGGCGGCCGAATGTGACGTGGTCTCAGCTTCAATCCATGGGCGAGAAGAAAGTGCAGGTGGGGGGTTTGTGATGGTCGTGATGTCGTGCAGGTCCTGTCTCGTTAGTATTGTCGTTTTGGGGAGGAAGTTGGGCTTGGTTGGCGGTGTGGGAGTTTGGTGGTGTTTCGCTCGTGTTGTCGTCCCTTTCGTCCAGGTCGTCGAAATTGCTTTGCTGACCGCAAAGTGCATGGCAGCAGCCCCCGCCCTGCATCAGAGGTGCGTCCACTAAGTGCCCCCGAGACAGCGCCCAGGGTAGCGTCGTTGCTGTTTACAGTGTTTACAGTGGAGGCGGGGCCCTCGAACGAAAACAAGACTCGACGCAGGGACTGGTCGACACGACACGCGCCCAAGTCGCCCTGATTCAGCTCGCGTTGTGGCGGGGCCGATGCGATCTGTGGGTCCCAGAGCCTTATCGGTTGCCCATCTCTGTTGTGATAAGACTTGCTGAGCCACAACGAGGGGTACGGGTGTACTCTTTTTTCTTGGGGTCAAGGATGGAAAGTCCGTTCGCTCGTTCTGGCTGTGAGACGACCCGCGATTCGGTGGGCAGATCACAGATGACAGAAAAGAAAGACACGGCTCTCCTCACCGTACTGAAATACAGGGGGCATTCGCCGGTCGCCTTCTTGATGCCGAATCACTGCACCTCTAAACTCTCTTCATAAAAAAAAAAAGACGGCCAGCGCATGACCCCACCATGGCGACCATTACTGAGCTCGACGCTCATGAACAGCCATCCGAAGAAATGAGGGCCTCCTGGAAGAGCTATTCCAAGTTGGAGGCCTTCCACTTGCGCAACCACCCAGATATGTGACGACCCCAGGTCTGAGGGTCAGGCAAAAGACTACAAGGTCGCCGGTGTCATCCCCGCCGAAAAGGTGGCCAGCGCTTTTGCATCAGTCCACCCCGAGCCGATCGACCCTTTCGACAATACGGGGATGTTCCCATACTATTACCACCCATTGCTACCAGGTCAGTGGGCAAAGTTTCCTTGCCGCCTCTTCGCGAAACTGACTGTCCAAAGGCCTCCTCATCGTGCCCGACCTGGTCCCCCCAGCCGTTCAGAAGTCCCTCATCTCCCTCATGGTCCATCGTGACCTGAGCGTCCCCCATCACATGACAAACATGCACCCCTTCTACGAGGTCCCTTATCGTCAGGACACGGACGAAGATAGGTCCTTCTTCTCATACGCGCCAGACCCAGCACCGATATTCACACCCAAGGATCCCGCTGTACACAAACCCCTCTCCATCAAGCAGGTTCTTGACCGCCGCCTGCACTGGGTGACCCTCGGCGGACAGTACGACTGGACGAACCGTATATACCCCGGCGAGGAGCCGCCTGTCTTCCCGCCGGACATTGCAAACTTTCTCGAGGATCTCTTCCCCGAGACGCGTGCGCAGGCGGCCATAGTCAACTTTTACACACCCGGCGACACGATGATGATGCACCGCGACGTCAGCGAGGAGACGGACAGAGGGCTCGTGAGCTTGAGCTTCGGGTGCGACGGGCTCTTCATGATTGCGCCCAATGGCGTGGGCGCCATTCCAGACGAGGTTAAGGCCCAGGGCAAAGAATATCTGCTGCTGAGGCTGAGGTCAGGGGACGCCATCTACATGACGCAGGAGGCGAGATTTGCATGGCATGGTGTGCCCAAGGTGCTCAAGGGAACGTGTCCAGAGTGGCTGCAGGACTGGCCGGCTGAGGAGGAAAAGTATGAGGGCTGGAAAGGATGGATGAAGAACAAGCGGATCAACCTGAACGTGCGGCAGATGCGGGAGTAGCACAGTGGATGCTAGGCGTTATTGGAGTTACCTAGCATGAGGACCATGGCGACCAGTCTTAGTCATTGGCGAACAGCATGAACATGAGCGATGTTCCAAGAAGTACGTTTGCCAAGTTAAGGCCGATAACCTGGTTGAGCCGGAGCATCCTTCACAAGCGTCCGGAACAATGCTATTGTGTAGCTGTGGAGATATCTCGGCGTCAGGTATCAACGACGTCTGAGATGTTAGATCTCTCTGTCCAATGAGCGCATGATGATTCCAACCCCTAGTCGGGTGTCCTCACGAGAAATTTCGCTGACAAAAGCGGCTGACGGACATCCCGCATGCGACCACGTGACCTGAGACATGGGCCCCACGGAATTTGGGGGTCCTCGGGGGCTCCTTCCTCGCACCCCAGCATTCCTCTAGCCGGTTGCGGCCTAGCGGGAATTGCGTGATCTCGACGTTTTGCGCTGGGAAAGAGTCTTGGCCACTGACAATGTCCGACTTTCGCAGCGAGAACCCCCAAAGCCTCCTAGCACGCCATCATGGACCATGAAAAAAGTTCATCGCCCACCCATGCCTCTGCCCGAACGGAGCTCGTTTCCGGTAAGAGGACGAGGGTGAGAGTGGGTTTGTGGAGTGCAGACCAGAGCTTCTCCGGTGCGATTCCCGGCCGCTTGCCTCTTGATTAATCGACTGGATCGCGTCTGGGCCTTTTTCTCGACATCTTTTTCCTCTCACCTCTTTGTCCCCCTCTGAACCCTCTCTCGTCTGGACTCTACATCTCTAGAGACCTACAGAGCCTTTCAGGTCTGAGTTGCGTCGTTGCTTCTTGACACCCAAGCAAAGTCGACAGCTCCGAGTCTGCTTTCTCGCCATTCCCCCTCCACCTTGGGTTTGGTTGTTGTATGCAAATCACCTTTCACTTCCTGTTCGAATTACTTTCTCTTCAGGTTCCAGGCCTCTGCTACCAGATTGAGCAGCAAGCCTCGTTTCTTCTGCTCTACCTCGCCTGGGTTCTACTGGACAGACTAGCCATCTCTTTTCTTCTTTCTCGTCCCACACCGGACCTCGATCTCACACCCATCAAGGACCATCTCTCGCCCGACATCATGTCTCCCGCACAAGACGCTCCTCTCAAGGAGAAGACCTCGTCCGCCCTGCCCTTCGGCCAGCAGGTTTCGCTCGCCTCCGTGTCGGGGCCGACCTATGTCACTGCGCAGCTGCTTGTTCAGCAGGTCGCCTACCTCCTCTCCGACAAGATCTTCAGCTACTCGGCCCCCACTTTCGACCTTGATGTCGCCGCCCGCGCTTGGGCTGAGGCCAAGGAGAAGAACATATACGGTGAGCACACCGATGTTGTTCAGCTCCAGACAAGGACCGGCGCCGGCGCTTTCGCGCTTGGCTACATGTTCAGCCCCGACTTCGACATGTCCAAGCGCCATGTGCCTCAGACTCTTCTGGCTCCCAGCCTGAGTCTGAAGAGCCTTCGCGGTGCTCTCGATCAGCTGAGCCTGCTGTACGGTGTTGCCTCGCCCTTTGTCGCCCACATCGCTGCCCTCGACTACGATGCCCATAACGGCCTCCTCCCCGAGTACGAGAGCGCCCTGCGCACCGCCGAGGAGCTTGGTCTCGGCCTCGTCTCCAGCACCAGCGCCTACGAGACCCAGCATATGGGCTCTCTTCGCCACCCTCATGGCCGCCGTCATCCCTACTCTTCACGTCTACGACGGCGTGAGGCTCGCTCGCGAGACTTTCGCGCGTGTTGATGCGCTCAACAAGAGCGGCGTCGCTGACGTATACACAGCTCACGATGGCTCGTCGCTACGAGAGCGCGAGCATCTCTCAGGTCAGATCTGCTGAGCATCGTCACGTAGCTCGTATGGCGAGACCAGAGTCCAGCAACTGCCTGCTCGCTACCTTGATGACTGCTCTGACCCCTACCCTGGGTGTCGATGAGGGTGTCAGGCTCGCCAAGGAGACCATGAAGGCCTCTGGCGCTCTGAACAACAAGAAGGGCGTTGCTGATACCTACAAGAAGATCTCCAACGAGGTCGCTACCCTCAACAAGAGCCTCGAGGATCCCGACAAGATCGTCGAGCTTCTCAGGCTTTTCAACGAGGAGCTCGGCACCGAGTACGAGCTCTTCGAGTACCACGGCCACAAGCAGGCCGAGACTGTCCTCGTTGTCTTTGGCAGCGTTGAGGCGCAGCTCGCCAAGCAGGTCGCCGGCCGCCTCGCTGCTGACGGTGCCAAGGTTGGCACCATTAACGTGCGCGTCTACCGCCCCTTCGTCGAGGAGGCGTTCCTCAAGGCCATCCCTGCCTCGACCCAGCGCATTGCCGTCCTCGGCCAGGTCCGTGACGAGCTCGCCGTCAATGATGCCACAGTTCAGTCGACTCTCTACACTGATGTCCTGACCAGCATTGCCTTCTCTGGCAAGTTCCACCAGGACCCTGCTGTCTCTGACGTCAAGTATGCCGCCTCCGAGCCCCTGACGCCCCAGAGCGTCGCCGATATTTTCGGCAAGGTTTCGGGCCACGGCGCTGCCGCTAAGCGCTTCCCCTCGCTTGTCCATGCCAAGCAGTACACTTTCTGGGACCTCGACAGCTCTGCCGCCGCCAACTCTCCCTTCGTCATTGGCAACCTCCTCTCGCGCGAGTCCACTAGCAACGTCTATGTTAGCGAGCAGTACGACAACCTCGTCCAGGGCGGTGTTGTTCGTACCGACATTCGCAGCTCCAAGAAGACCATCGATGCTCCCTATGCTATCGAGGACGCCGATGTCGTTGCTGTTGGCGAGGAGAAGCTGCTGCGTGACATTGACATCCTCAAGGGTGTCAAGGAGGGTGGCAAGCTCCTGGTCAAGCTTCCCAAGTTCAAAGACGAGGATGTTGAGAAGCGAATCCCCGCTTTTGTCCGCAAGTCTGTTCGCGAGAAGGGCGCCGAAATTTACATTCTCGATCCCGCTCAGTCGGCTGCCTTCGATGAGGACGAGTCTGCTGCCAGCATTCTCTTCGAATTTGCTTTCCTTGAGGTTGCCCACGCTGACATTTCCCGCGAGGATGTTGCCCGCTCGCTACTGCCGGAGGGCTCGTCGCCTTCGCTTCAGGAGATCCTTGATGCTCTCGACGTGACGCTTCGCAAGTTTGATCTTCCCAGCGAGACCACCGAGCTTCCTGCCGACCACATTTGGCCCTCGCTCCCCGCAACCATCAAGACTAACAGCTTCGCGCCTGCTAAAGACCTTGTGGCTGACGAGGTTGCCCGGCTTGTCGACTGGCAGGCTGCCGCAAAGGGTCTCGCCTTCAAGGAGGCGTATGGCACCAAGGCGACCCTGCGCCCTGAGCTTTCTGTCAAGACGCACACCGTCACCGTCAAGGAGAACCGTCGCCTTACCCCGGAGACATACGACCGTAACATTTTCCACATTGAGTTTGACCTTGGCGACTCTGGCGTCACCTACAAGATCGGCGAGGCTCTCGGCATCCACGCCGAGAACGACGACGAGGAGGTCCAGGCCTTCATCAAGTGGTACGGCCTCAACTCGGATGAGATTGTGCAGGTGCCCTCGCGCGAGGATGCCGCCGCTCTCGACACTCGCACTGTCTACCAGGCCCTGAAGCAGAACATCGACGTGCTTGGCAAGCCTCCCAAGCGTTTCTACGAGTCCCTCGCCGAATTCGCTTCGGACGAGAAGGAGGCTCAGCAACTTCGCGTCCTTGGCGGCGCCGAGGGTGCTGTCGACTTCAAGAAGCGCTCTGACGAGGACACGCTCACATACGTCGATGTTCTGCAGGAGTTCCCGTCGGCGCGCCCCTCGTTCCACGACCTTGTGCGTATCGTAGCCCCGCTCAAGCGCCGTGAGTACTCGATCGCCTCCGCCCAGGCTGTCACCCCGAACGCCGTCTCTCTCATGATCGTTGTCGTCGACTGGGTTGACACTCGCGGCCGCACCCGCTGGGGTCATGCCTCGCGCTACCTGTCCCGCCTTCCCGTCGGCACAACCGTCACTGTCTCAGTCAAGCCCTCGGTCATGAAACTCCCTACCTCCGCCAAGGCACCTCTCATCATGGCTGGTCTCGGTACCGGTCTCGCCCCCTTCCGCGCCTTTGTCCAGTACCGCGCCATGCAGAAGGCCCGCGGCGAGGAGATTGGCTCCATCCTCCTGTACCTCGGCTCCCGCCACAAGCGTGAGGAGTACCTGTACGGAGAGGAGTGGGAGGCTTACCAGGACGCCGGTGTCATCACTCTTCTCGGTGCCGCCTTCTCTCGCGATCAGCCCCAGAAGATCTACATTCAGGACCGCATGCGCGAGAGCATCAAGGACATTGTGCAGAGCTACATCCGCGACGAGGGCAGCTTCTACCTGTGCGGCCCCACCTGGCCCGTACCCGACGTCACCGACGTGCTCAAGGAGGCCATCGCCTACGAGGGCAAGCTCACCGGCAAGAAGGTCAACCCCAGGAACGAGATTGAGAAGCTCAAGGACGAGGGCCGCTACGTGCTGGAGGTGTACTAGATGTTGATCTGCATGTGAAGCAATTTACTCTTGCTCGTTCATTTTCTTGGTCATATTTTTTTAATCCCCTGTCACATCATTCTACGTAGGATATTTCAACAAGCCTGCATGCAGCCTCAGATTCAATCATGTTTTAACCTGTGACTACGTGACAAGCTCGACGGGTAGGGCCTTCTCTTGATGCCTTGATCTCAACCCTAGGCTGCTCTAGGTAACCTATCGCATAATTTCAATCGTTATGAGACTTATTGGCATGCAAACGGCTAAGGAATGGGTGTAGCACACATAGGAGGTAGACATCATACAACGTGCTGCCTAGCGCAGAAGCAGTTTTCGAGACGCCCAAGGAGCGATCACGGTCCTGATGTGCTTTTGTTGAATGGGCGGATCAGCCTGTTTCCTCAGATTTGTGGCAAGCTATGATTCAAACTGCGGACAATACTGCGAATTCTACTTAGCCTGTCGTAAACATCTTTCTTCAACAGCATTTCACCAATCTGTTTGCTCTCCGCGGCGGGCGATGATTTGTCGCCAATCCGTATCCATGATAAGGCACATCTCTTCGACTATCTCCGTAACAGAGATGCCTTGACTGTCGGGAGGGGGCAGGTATATTCGGAGTAAGCTTTCAAGATGCATCGTGCCACTTCTTGGAGGTGAGTCGCCACTGCGGTCGAGACTGTAGAACATATTCCACGATGCGCCTTGGTATCCTGTCGGATCTCCGTATCCTCTCGCATACCCGCGAATGCTGTTGCCGGTTGCATGTCAGTTATGTGGTTTTCACGGCAGCATCTCGTGTCAACTTACCAGTACGCGTTATTGAACGAGATGAGTTTCCTCACGTCCACAGTCCTCAGCCATTCGAAACTTTCACCCCAGACGTAGGCAACAATGAGCCACCCCCCCGTCAAGAAACGGGGGTCTCTCGTGTCCGTCTTTTGAGAGAAGACAATGCGCCGGCCCACAAAGAATGAGTTGCAAAAAGGCCCAATATGATCTTGGCAGCACTCAGGTTCCTTCCCTACCAGTCGATGTGATGAATGCGTCAGAAAAGTTTCCTCGTCGTCTCTTATCTGGTAATTTTGCCACTGCCTTAGGGCCTCATCATGTCGATGGATGTTTTGAAAAACATCGTGGCATGTCAAAATTCTGAGGTGGATGGCCCAAGGAGAATATGGTTGCCGGAGGGGGTGCCGAAAGTCGTCGGCCACATGATAGGACTCTGACAGCATGGCCCAATCGCGGATCGGTGGTACATGCGAAATGTTGGGCAGGAAAATATTGGGAAGATTGAAACGTAGGCCGAAACGGCGCCTCACCGACAGCCACCAGGCAATCCGGCGGTTTTTCACCTCCATATCTCCAAGGAGTCGGATGTTATCATCCTCGTGTTGGGGCACTTTGCAATAATAGAGTGCTTCTGGGTAGTTTCTCGCAAGTTCTTCCTCTTCCGTTATCTCTCCTGTTGGGAGGACCTCAGGCTGATATGGTGGAGGCGATTGGTCGGGTGGCATCGTGAACTGAGGCTCTGGGCAGAAATGGCGTGGAGATCGGGTATGCTATACCTGCTGGTACAACGCAACGTTCTTTATATGATTTCATTTCAGTTTCCTGCGACTTCCTTCACATGTTGTCACAAACCTTTGTAACCAAGTACCAGCTGTCAAGGTAGTGGCATCTGGATGCAGAGAGACGAGCAATTCATCGCCACAAGCACAAAGGTGCCTCGGCCACCAATCAATGGGGGCAGATTCTTGAAACTCTGTCGAGTCTTTCGCCAAGCAGGCTCGTGATGTGTTACGCGTTTTGACGAAGTCGATATTTTCCTAACCAGGCCACAGCTTTTCAGGAGTAGCAGACATTATACGATGGCGATTGTTCAAATTGATGATCGCCTGATCCGTGAACGGGAACATTCCCTGTAGCCAGAACTTAGGTATACACCCACCAGTATCTTGCTCGCGTTGACTACAGGGGAACAAGACATTGTTCTGCATCGGCCATGGATGAGTGGCTAAAGGCTGGTAATTTGTGGCCATAGCCACCAAAAAATTCTTCCGATCGGGGAATTGAACCCCGGTCCCCGGCGTGACAAGCCGATATCCCAACCACTAGACTAATCGGAAATGCATACTTCGTGACTCAAAAATAATGTTGATCAATCACTACTCTAAGATAGTCGACCTCATGCATGAGCCAGCCGCTTCCCTCCCAATCATCATTTCATCTGCGAAGAACTTCTTTTCCTGGGTCAGCAGACTCCCCAGATACGCGGCGCATTCCCTTCGGGTTGTCTCACTTCTTAGTATCTGACAAGTGATGAGACGCCAATGCGCCACCCCTGAGAGATGTATCACCTCTCAAGTTGGCTACATATCTATCATTCAGTTGCTTGTCCTCCAGCTGAAAGGGAAGTGAGCGTGAATTTCCACACTTCAGCTGACCGCTCTTTTCTTGACCACATAATCAGTCTATCCCTTTGTCTTCTTGGTTTCAGGCGGGATACAACAACATGGCCACACCGTGAGATCGTCACTTAGGTTGGGCGATCACGGGCGCTTTGGCGCTTCCCTGACGCCAGTGGTCGGAATACTATAAAATCATTTCCCGTATCTTATTGGCAATGAGTACCTCACCCCAAGGTCTTCTTCTCTAGCTTCAAAAGCACATACGTTGCCAGCAGCTGCCTTAATGCTCGAAACGGTCGTTGAAGTTGACGAGAATGAGTATTGGTTAAGGGACTCCGTCTCGACACGAAGTTCCGAGACGCGCATGCTTGAGAGGGGAATGGACGCACTCGCAGCAGCAGTCCAAGGTTGGTCTTCAGGACGTCCCTGTTGTATCCTGATGCTGATCTGGGCTTCGACAGCACTCCACGATGGTGATATGGGTCGACCAGGCGAAAGCGACCGTATCCGCAAAGGGTCGATCCCCAAGCCAATTCATTTGAGATCTTCCAGACCGGCAAATATGGAGCCTCAAAATAGTATTGGCCGTCGAGGATCAGTTGTCTCACGACTGCCATCGTCGGAGCTGGCAACTCTGGCCTGTGGCAGCAACTCAAATCGCCCTAAACCCTGCCAGCCTGGGAACAATACTGAGCAGAGTGTCTCACAATCAACGAGATTTCGCATGTGGGAGAAAAGTCTTCTGGGCTCTTTGCGGCAGATACGGCTTGACGAAGAGAACCGCCTCGTCGACCGACGGGAAAGCTTGCATATCGAGATCCCTGCCAGTCCCAGGTCTCCTATCGGCCGTCGACTTTCAGAATTGCAGACTCCGCCTTTTCCGTCTCGCTCGAATGGCGAAGATCGGGGTGCGCAGGACGGCCACACCGGAACCCCATATGCAAGCTGCGGGGCTTATCAGCTTGTCTACGCCAACTCTACCCTGCAGGACCTTCACCATCAGCTCGATGATTCAAGGCGTTTCTTGGATTCAATGATCAAGCTCAAAGTAAAGAGTTCCGGGCCGGAGGGGAAGAAGAAGCAGGCGACAAGCACCTCCGAAACAATCGTGCGGATGCTTAACCGGCTTGATAATGCATGTGGAAGGATTCTGCGTGAACAGGACCTATTGGCAGATGAGATGGAATCAAGAGCCCCTGACGAGAAATGGAGGAGCATGCTCGATACCGTGATGGCTATGGCCAGTATCCTCCAAGTCGAGGGCAGAGTGGGAGAGGAGGCTTTGACATCGCAAATAGTGTCCCATGAATGAAACTGGAAGATTGGATGCTATTAGTAGACTTTCTCGACGTACATTGCCTCTTGGACGTTGCCGATGATTCTTGCCTACGGAGGAGACGAATAGGGATAGCCTCAAACACCGCACAAGGCAACAGTGGGCTCAGTGCCGATACAAATAGCCGCACTATTTCCAACACTACCTCGCCAGTACTCACACTACTTGGGTAAGGTGAATTAAACTAACCAAGTATCATCTCCACCCAAGACCTAGCATCATGAACCCACCTGCCGAGGCGCCCTTCAACAATATCCGGTGAGGTGGCCGAGTTGGTTATGGCGCCAGGTTAAGGTCTCCTTAACAGATTTCCTGGTGGGGCAACCGCGCGAGTTCGAGTCTCGTCCTCATCAACGTTTAGTTTTGGTTCTGCCGATAATCTTTTGCTTCGAGAGCTCATCTGCGAAGCTTTTGGTGGGTATTCACGGTATTGAGATGATCACAGGTGTGAGCAGCTGGCCAGATCTGCCGTGGCTTGGTTGAAAACATCATTCGCTTCGACGATGCAGATGGCGAAACTGACAAATGCTGGAGTAGCAAAGTCCATGAAAAGTGGAAACTGGGTCGTCGATGGAATTAACCTCAGGTTGTCACCTTGGCGCGTGGAAGATCAAGCCCGCATTTCAAGTCCAGGCACAACGTCTATGGTCCACCGTCTCATAGATATTGGGACATGATGTCCTTCAGCTTCTGAACGGGAATGCCTTCGACCCTCCTCCCCTTGAAACCCTCCATGGAATCTGCCATGACGATTGAGTTGTAAATCGCCTCTTCCGTAGCGTCCGCCGCTGCTTCAAAAAGTCCATTGATGCCTGCATCATCGACAGCCTCGAGCTTCAGCGCTTTTGCCTTGTACGAGTCAAAGGCATCCGAGCCGTCCACTGCCAGCGTTTGCACGGGAACATGGTTTCCCGTGGAAAAGGCAAGAAAAAGATCGCCGGATGGGTTGTGTCCGTAGCCGCCGACACGGGAGAGGCCGACGGTCGCGCGCTTAGCGAGACGCTCGCACTGAGTTGGCGTAAGAGGAGCATCAGTGGCAATGATCACGATGATACTGCCGTCTTTGCGCTCCTTGTGAGCGGCCACGTGTGCTTGCCAGTTGTGGTACTGATCGAGGACTTGAGATTGAATCTGGGCGTCTGCGGCGGACTGGGGATTATCAGGATTATCAGCGTCGTCATCGCCGTCTTCATCGAGTTCCATTTCGGAGTCTTCTTCTGTTGGACGTTCTTGTGCCTGGTTCTCCTGTATCTGCGGGGCATTGACTGATGACTGCACAGGTCCGGAGCCCTGCTGTTGTTGCTCTTGGCGCAGTGGCTGCTGCTGTTCCTGTCGCCGTCGAGCTTGCTGCTCGTGTTGAAGCTGCTGCTCCTCCTGTTGACGCTCCTGCTGACGACGTTGTTGTTGCTGCTCTTGAAATAACATATGCTCCTGCTCCTGCTGGATGATCTGCTGTCGCTGTTGCTCTATAATCTGTTGCTGACGCCGCTCTTGTTGCTGCATTTGGTGTTCCATCTGTTGTGTCTGATGGTGTTGCTGCTGTGGCGCTTGCGTTGCCGATGCTTGTTGCTGCCGTGCTTGCTGACCCTCCTGCTGCGGCGACTGCCCGTCCCTTTGACGAAGCGCCGCCTGCTCCTGCTCTCGCTGAAACAGAAGGATCCGTCCCACAGGAACACCACCAATGCGAAGGTGCGCTGCCTTGCCATAGTTGGCCTGGACCAGTACACCGACGGTGTATGGTTTGGGCTCACCGTCGGCATCCTGGCCCGGGACCACGCGTGAAGCCGAACCAGTGCCGCCCTTCCAGTGGTGGCAGATCATGCCCGTGCCGCCGCCAGAGTTACCCTCCTTGACTGGCGCATCGGTGGCTTCGTTGATGCTCCGTACAATGTCTGTCGACTTGACGGTCATTTTGCAGATGTCGCTGAGGTAGCCATCAAAGGTCTCGGCGACGACGGGGATCATAAAGGACTTGAGCTCGCCGCTCTCAGTAGAATGGTGCTCGACAGCATATTCGTACACGCCCCTGACAGCATCACCGACGGCCAACGTGTTGGTGATGATGATGGGCGAGTTAAGGAGGCCCGTCTCGGCGATCCAATGAGAGCCGGTCATCTCTCCGGCACCATTGAAGCGGAAGATGCCAGCATGGCAAGCCTCCGAGAACCACTCCTTCCGAGGTAGAACGCAGGTGACGCCGGTGTTGACAGTCCACATGGGATGCAACGAGTGCGTCGAGACGAGGACGCCAGGCACATCGGTCAAGGAATTCTTGGGGCCTGGGGGCCAGGCACCGAGGAAGAGGTTGGGGAGGACAGCACGTATGCGGACGCGGGTGGAGGCGGCCTTCCTGGCCTCTGCACGGCTTCTCGCCGAGTCGCGAGGCTCGAAGCTCAGCGGCGGAGGATGATTATGCACGGAGTGGCCCGGTACATGGAGCCACTCTGTGCCGGTGTGCAGTAGGACGCTGGACCATTTACAGTCCGTTTTTGTAGATTTGGCATTTCGGATACCACGGCTCTGGGAGGGTTTGGGGCGGCCACCACGGTCGCAGACAAGGACCACGCGATAGATCTCGCCATTGGGGCGGGTCTTGGTTCTTAGGATGGTAACTTTAAAGCCGTAACTTGCAGTATGCTGCTTTAGGGCCTTAAGGAGATCCAACCGGTCGAAGCTAGTCAGAGGAGGATCTGGGTTCGGGCAGGAGACGGATGCCAGTGGCCCCGGCGGAGAACCATGTGTTGCTGCATCCTCCATTTGACCTGCTGAGGCTACCAGGCGACGAGGATCCCGGTCTTACAGGTCAAGAGTTGCGATGGCAAATATGGGGCGACACCGTTGAGCTGGCCCAAACGGGTAAAACTGGACGCTGTTGAAGGGTTGCAGGAACGGCTACGAACGCGTTACGAATGTATGTGCACGGGAAACAGGGTTGCGTGTGCGACGTACGATTGGATGGGTTGATGATGTCAGCACTTGACAGCCGAGGCTCCAGCCGTCGGTCTTGGGGAAGGAGCGAAGCAGCATCACCTTCCCCACGAACAGAGGTGGGGAAACATGACGCGGGGAAGGAAGACGGGACCGCAGACACCGCCTGGAAGATCCCCTGACGCTCCCGGAGCTCCCTAGATGGCGCCCTGTACCGTAGCTCCGCCCCTCCTACGATCGGAGGCCTTGACACTGGGCAGGACCTTCCGTGTGATGTCTGCCTCGTCTCCGTCACAGGGATTCCCACCAAACTTCCTTCTTTTACCACCCCTCCACTTCAATGATACACCTTCCTGAGCCTCCTCTTCCAACACGGTCCCAGATTTGAGCAACATTATCCAGAATCTTCTCTTCTTCGTTTAGGTCAATTGGCACAGGCACCGAGTCAAAGACTGTACACGACGAGAAAGGCACATCCCTTCCACTCCCAACGCCCGCCATGCCTCCTTCACTTAGAGTGCTTCCTAACGTGAGTTCTCCTCATCCACGGCATGACCTCTGTGTGCTCTCGCACTCCTGACACCTTCTCAGGCTGCCAAGCGTGCGACTAACCTCCTTCGCACCATTCAATACACACATCCTCCATCATGTCCCTGCCATTCGAACCCGAACCACCACCATCACCAAAAGATCACACCACGCCCCCTCCGTTCGAGCCCCAGCGCCAGCTCTCGCAGCTATGCCGCAACTGCCGGGCCACTCAAGGAGTATGCCTTTGAGATGGCCGCGTCTGCCATTCGTTTCGGTCCTGGATGCACCCAAGAGGTGGGCCTCGACCTGAAGAACATGGGCGCCGAGCGCGTCGCCGTCATCACTGACGCCACGGTCGATGGTCTCGTCGCCATGCAGCAAGTCCGCGAGTCTCTCGACCGTGAAGGAATCAACTACAAGGTCTACAATCAGTGCCGCGTCGAGCCCAAAGACTCTTCTGTGAAAGAAGCCATTGCCTGGGCTCGCCCCTACAATCCCTCGGCCTTCCTCGCTGTCGGTGGTGGCTCTGTCATCGACACCGCCAAGCTGATGAACCTTTACACCGCTTACCGAA